>NC_069500.1:207686939-207831939 GCF_027579735.1 Bombina bombina
CCTAATCTAATAGCCCTATAAAAATAAAAAAGGCCCCCAAAATAAAAACACCCCTAACCTACAATAAACTACCAATAGCCCTTAAAAGGGCCGTTTGTAGGGCATTGCCCTGAAGCAATCAGCTCTTTTACCTAGAAAAAAAATACAAAGTCCCCCCAACAGTAAACCCCCCCACCCAAACAACCAGTAGCTCTCATCCTATTGGCTGATTTGAATTTGATGAATCAAATCAGGCAATAGGAATGCAAGGTACGCCATTTTTAAACGGGTACCTTGCATTCAACTTCAGTGTACGGCGGTGATCTTATGAAGAGGACGCTCCGTGCAGGATGTCATCGCCGATCCTGGATAGCTGTGCTCCGCGCCGCCGGGATGAAGGTAGAAGACTCCCCCGCAATGGATAAAGACTTCTCGCCGCCTAGATGGAGATGGATGTCCGGACTTCAGGAACCATGAGTAGATATTCTGGGGTTAGTGTTAGGTTTTTTGTTTGGGGGGGTGTTTTTTTTTTTTTAGATTAGGGCTTTGGGCTTGTAAAAGAGCTGAATGTCCCTTTAAGGGCAATGCCCATACAAATGCCCCTTTAGGGTCAATGGGAAGCTTAGGTTTTTTTATTTTGGGGGGTTGGTTGGGTGGGGGGTTTTACTGTTGGGGGGACTTTGTATTTTTTTTTTTCTAGGTAAAAATTGATTGCTTCAGTGCAATGCCCTAAAAAAAAGCCCCTTTAAGGGCTATTGGTAGTTTATTGTAGGTTAGGGGTGTTTTTAATTTATTTTTTATTTTTATAAAGCTATTAGATTAGGTGTAATTGTTTTTAGTTTTGATAATTTCGTATATTATTTTTTGTAATCTTAGAGTTTATTTTTCATAATATAGTGTTGATTATTTTTTTTATGTTAGATTTTTTTTCATAGTATTAGGTTTTTTTAAATGTGTAATTTAGGTTTTTTAATTTGTAGTTTTTTTATATTATTAGAATAGTAATGTTAGGTTAATCTATAGTTTAATGTTATTTTTTTTTTATTTCACAGGTAAGTTTTTATTTAAAGTTAGGGCGTGTTAGGTTTAGGGGTTAATAGTTTAATTTAGTGTTTGCAATGTGGGGTCCGGCGGTTTAGGGGTTATTAGGTTTATTTATTAGTTGCGATGTGGGGGGCCGGTGGTTTAGGGGTTAATAGGTTTATTTATTAGTTGCGATGTGGAGAGCCGGCGGTTTAGGGGTTAAAAGGTTTATTTAGTGTCGGCGATGTCGGGCGGCGTTTTAGGGGTTAATCATTTTATTTAGGGGTAATTAGGTTTAGGTAATAGTTGCGATGTGGGTGGGCGGCAGCTTAGGGGTTAATATGTTTTATATAGTGTTTGCGATGCGGGAGGGTGGCGGTTTAGGGGTTAATAGGTAGTTTATGGGTTTTAGTGTACTTTGCAACATTTTAGTTATGAGTTTTGCAAAACATTTTTGTTTTGCAAAATCCATAACTACTGGCAGAATAGATTGTGCCGGTATAGGCTGTAATGCAAGCATAAAAGAGAAGAATAAAAAACAGAGGCGCCACCATGGCCTAATATCGCCAGTACAGGTAAAATGAGCAGCAATATGAGAATGTGAATACTCACAAACATAAAGCACCCCACTGGTGCTAGTAGAGCAGACTGACACTTCTCAGTGGTTCAGCACACTGTATCCAAAGCGCAGAGACAGTCAGGAATCCTCTGACACTCCAATGTATATGTGCCTATGGATAAAGGTAAAAGCAACATGACATGGCCCAATATCATCAGGACAAGGGGAAAATAATACCAATTGCTTGCACTTACAAGATGGTGGGCACCTGCAGGTGCAATCTCAGCAAACTGGAGCCAAAACGTCGCCCAGTAGACTTAAAACAGCAATCCTCAACAGGAACCAGGATCAACGATATAATTTATCACAGGAGGTGAAAAAAATACACACAATAGCAAGTGTATAAAAGTATAAAAAGTCTTTATTAACACAGCAACTAGTTTCTCAGCCTACTCAGGGCTGTTTCATCAGGCTATGAAACAGCCCTGAGTAGAAACAGCCCTGAGTAGGCTGAGAAACTAGTTGCTGTGTTAATAAAGACTTTTTATACTTTTATACACTTGCTATTGTGTGTATTTTTTTCACCTCCTGTGATAAATTATATCGTTGATCCTGGTTCCTGTTGAGGATTGCTGTTTTAAGTCTACTGGGCGACGTTTTGGCTCCAGTTTGCTGAGATTGCACCTGCAGGTGCCCACCATCTTGTAAGTGCAAGCAATTGGTATTATTTTCCCCTTGTCCTGATGATATTGGGCCATGTCATGTTGCTTTTTCCTTTATCCATAGGCACATATACATTGGAGTGTCAGAGGATTCCTGACTGTCTCTGCGCTTTGGATACAGTGTGCTGAACCACTGAGAAGTGTCAGTCTGCTCTACTAGCACCAGTGGGGTGCTTTATGTTTGTGAGTATTCACATTCTCATATTGCTGCTCATTTTACCTGTACTGGCGATATTAGGCCATGGTGGCGCCTCTGTTTTTTATTCTTTTCTAGATTCCACACTACAGGATAGCCATCCTTTGACAGAGTGCAGCCTCAAACATCTGGGAACTGTCATTACCCTGGACTCATAGACTTTCACATTATCATTATTTGGTTTTGAATTGGTTTTAATATTTTTTCCAATCTATGTTTATATTCTAGTAATATATATATATATATATATATATATATATATATATTCTCATATATATATATATATATATATATATATATATATATGTGTGTATGTGTATATATATATATATATATATATATATATATATATAGTTTTTTACTATTATCATTTCTCCAACATAGGTGTGTCCGGTCCACGGCGTCATCCTTACTTGTGGGATATTCTCTTCCCCAACAGGAAATGGCAAAGAGCCCAGCAAAGCTGGTCACATGATCCCTCCTAGGCTCCGCCTACCCCAGTCATTCTCTTTGCCGTTGTACAGGCAACATCTCCACGGAGATGGCTTAGAGTTTTTTAGTGTTTAACTGTAGTTTTTATTATTCAATCAAGAGTTTGTTATTTTGAAATAGTGCTGGTATGTACTATTTACTCAGAAACAGAAAAGAGATGAAGATTTCTGTTTGTATGAGGAAAATGATTTTAGCAACCGTCACTAAAATCCATGGCTGTTCCACACAGGACTGTTGAGAGCAATTAACTTCAGTTGGGGGAACAGTGAGCAGTCTCTTGCTGCTTGAGGTATGACACATTCTAACAAGACGATGTAATGCTGGAAGCTGTCATTTTCCCTCTGGGATCCGGTAAGCCATGTTTATTACGATTGTAAATAAGGGCTTCAAAAGGGCTTATTAAGACTGTAGACTTTTTTTGGGCTAAATCGATTGATTATTAACACATATTTAGCCTTGAGGAATCATTTTATCTGGGTATTTTGATATAATAATATCGGCAGGCACTGTTTTAGACACCTTATTCTTTAGGGGCTTTCCCAAAGCATAGGCAGAGCCTCATTTTCGCGCCGGTGTTGCGCACTTGTTTTTGAGAGGCATGGCATGCAGTCGCATGTGAGAGGAGCTCTGATACTTAGAAAAGACTTTCTGAAGGCGTCATTTGGTATCGTATTCCCCTTGGGGCTTGGTTGGGTCTCAGCGAAGCAGATACCAGGGACTGTAAAGGGGTTAAAGTTCAAAACGGCTCCGGTTCCGTTATTTTAAGGGTTAAAGCTTCCAAATTTGGTGTGCAATACTTTTAAGGCTTTAAGACACTGTGGTGAAAATTTGGTGAATTTTGAACAATTCCTTCATGTTTTTTCGCATTTGCAGTAATAAAGTGTGTTCAGTTTAAAATTTAAAGTGACAGTAACGGTTTTATTTTAAAACGTTTTTTGTACTTGTTATCAAGTTTATGCCTGTTTAACATGTCTGAACTACCAGATAGACTGTGTTCTCAATGTGGGGAAGCCAGAATTCCTATTCATTTAAATAAATGTGATTTATGTGACAATGACAATGATGCCCAAGATGATTCCTCAAGTGAGGGGAGTAAGCATGGTACTGCATCATTCCCTCCTTCGTCTACACGAGTCTTGCCCACTCAGGAGGCCCCTAGTACATCTAGCGCGCCAATACTCCTTACTATGCAACAATTAACGGCTGTAATGGATAATTCTGTCAAAAACATTTTAGCCAAAATGAACACTTATCAGCGTAAGCGCGACTGCTCTGTTTTAGATACTGAAGAGCATGACGACGCTGATATTAATATTTCTGAAGGGCCCCTAACTCAGTCTGATGGGGCCAGGGAGGTTTTGTCTGAGGGAGAAATTACTGATTCAGGGAACATTTCTCAACAAGCTGAACCTGATGTGCTTGCATTTAAATTTAAGTTGGAACATCTCCGCATTCTGCTTAAGGAGGTATTATCCACTCTGGATGATTGTGACAAGTTGGTCATCCCAGAGAAACTATGTAAAATGGACAAGTTCCTAGAGGTGCCGGGGCTCCCAGAAGCTTTTCCTATACCCAAGCGGGTGGCGGACATTGTTAATAAAGAATGGGAAAGGCCCGGTATTCCTTTCGTCCCTCCCCCCATATTTAAAAAATTGTTTCCTATGGTCGACCCCAGAAAGGACTTATGGCAGACAGTCCCCAAGGTCGAGGGAGCGGTTTCCACTTTAAACAAACGCACCACTATACCCATAGAGGATAGTTGTGCTTTCAAAGATCCTATGGATAAAAAATTAGAAGGTTTGCTTAAAAAGATGTTTGTTCAGCAGGGTTACCTTCTACAACCAATTTCATGCATTGTCGCTGTCGCTACAGCCGCATGTTTCTGGTTCGATGAGCTGATAAAGGCGGTCGACAGTGATTCTCCTCCTTATGAGGAGATTATGGACAGAATCAATGCTCTCAAATTGGCTAATTCTTTCACCCTAGACGCCACTTTGCAATTGGCTAGGTTAGCGGCTAAGAATTCTGGGTTTGCTATTGTGGCGCGCAGAGCGCTTTGGTTGAAATCTTGGTCGGCTGATGCGTCTTCCAAGAACAAGCTACTTAACATTCCTTTCAAGGGGAAAACGCTGTTTGGCCCTGACTTGAAAGAGATTATCTCGGATATCACTGGGGGTAAGGGCCACGCCCTTCCTCAGGATCGGCCTTTCAAGGCAAAAAATAAACCTAATTTTCGTCCCTTTCGTAGAAACGGACCAGCCCAAAGTGCTACGTCCTCTAAGCAAGAGGGTAATACTTCTCAAGCCAAGCCAGCTTGGAGACCAATGCAAGGCTGGAACAAGGGAAAGCAGGCCAAGAAACCTGCCACTGCTACCAAGACAGCATGAAATGTTGGCCCCCGATCCGGGACCGGATCTGGTGGGGGGCAGACTCTCTCTCTTCGCTCAGGCTTGGGCAAGAGATGTTCTGGATCCTTGGGCGCTAGAAATAGTCTCCCAAGGTTATCTTCTGGAATTCAAGGGACTTCCCCCAAGGGGGAGGTTCCACAGGTCTCAGTTGTCTTCAGACCACATAAAAAGACAGGCATTCTTACATTGTGTAGAAGACCTGTTAAAAATGGGAGTGATTCATCCCGTTCCATTAAGAGAACAAGGGATGGGGTTCTACTCCAATCTGTTTATAGTTCCCAAAAAAGAGGGAACGTTCAGACCAATCTTAGATCTCAAGATCTTAAACAAGTTTCTCAAGGTTCCATCGTTCAAGATGGAAACCATTCGAACTATTCTTCCTTCCATCCAGGAAGGTCAATTCATGACCACGGTGGATTTAAAGGATGCGTATCTACATATTCCTATCCACAAGGAACATCATCGGTTCCTGAGGTTCGCATTCCTGGACAAACATTACCAGTTCGTGGCGCTTCCTTTCGGATTAGCCACTGCTCCAAGGATTTTCACAAAGGTACTAGGGTCCCTTCTAGCTGTGCTAAGACCAAGGGGCATTGCTGTAGTACCTTACTTGGACGACATTCTGATTCAAGCGTCGTCCCTTCCTCAAGCAAAGGCTCACACGGACATTGTCCTGGCCTTTCTCAGATCTCACGGATGGAAAGTGAACGTGGAAAAGAGTTCTCTATCTCCGTCAACAAGGGTTCCCTTCTTGGGAACAATAATAGACTCCTTAGAAATGAGGATTTTTCTGACAGAGGCCAGAAAAACAAAACTTCTAGACTCTTGTCGGATACTTCATTCCGTTCCTCTTCCTTCCATAGCTCAGTGCATGGAAGTGATCGGGTTGATGGTAGCGGCAATGGACATAGTTCCTTTTGCACGCATTCATCTAAGACCATTACAACTGTGCATGCTCAGTCAGTGGAATGGGGACTATACAGACTTGTCTCCGAAGATACAAGTAAATCAGAGGACCAGAGACTCACTCCGTTGGTGGCTGTCCCTGGACAACCTGTCACGAGGGATGACATTCCGCAGACCAGAGTGGGTCATTGTCACGACCGACGCCAGTCTGATGGGCTGGGGCGCGGTCTGGGGATCCCTGAAAGCTCAGGGTCTTTGGTCTCGGGAAGAATCTCTTCTACCGATAAATATTCTGGAACTGAGAGCGATATTCAATGCTCTCAAGGCTTAGCCTCAGCTAGCGAGGGCCAAGTTCATACGGTTTCAATCAGACAACATGACAACTGTTGCGTACATCAACCATCAGGGGGGAACAAGGAGTTCCCTGGCGATGGAAGAAGTGACCAAAATCATTCTATGGGCGGAGTCTCACTCCTGCCACCTGTCTGCTATCCACATCCCAGGAGTGGAAAATTGGGAAGCGGATTTTCTGAGTCGTCAGACATTGCATCCGGGGGAGTGGGAACTCCATCCGGAAATCTTTGCCCAAGTCACTCAGCTGTGGGGCATTCCAGACATGGATCTGATGGCCTCTCGTCAGAACTTCAAAGTTCCTTGCTACGGGTCCAGATCCAGGGATCCCAAGGCGGCTCTAGTGGATGCACTAGTAGCACCTTGGACCTTCAAACTAGCTTATGTGTTCCCGCCGTTTCCTCTCATCCCCAGGCTGGTAGCCAGGATCAATCAGGAGAGGGCGTCGGTGATCTTGATAGCTCCTGCGTGGCCACGCAGGACTTGGTACGCAGATCTGGTGAATATGTCATCGGCTCCTCCTTGGAAGCTACCTTTGAGACGAGACCTTCTTGTTCAGGGTCCGTTCGAACATCCGAATCTGGTTTCACTCCAGCTGACTGCTTGGAGATTGAACGCTTGATCTTATCGAAGCGAGGATTCTCAGATTCTGTTATCGATACTCTTGTTCAGGCCAGAAAGCCTGTAACTAGAAAGATTTACCACAAAATTTGGAAAAAATATATCTGTTGGTGTGAATCTAAAGGATTCCCTTGGGACAAGGTTAGGATTCCTAGGATTCTATCCTTCCTTCAAGAAGGATTGGAAAAAGGATTATCTGCAAGTTCCCTGAAGGGACAGATTTCTGCCTTGTCTGTGTTACTTCACAAAAAGCTGGCCGCTGTGCCAGATGTTCAAGCCTTTGTTCAGGCTCTGGTTAGAATTAAGCCTGTTTACAAACCTTTGACTCCTCCTTGGAGTCTCAATTTAGTTCTTTCAGTTCTTCAGGGGGTTCCGTTTGAACCCTTGCATTCCGTTGATATTAAGTTATTATCTTGGAAAGTTTTGTTTTTAGTTGCAATTTCTTCTGCTAGAAGAGTTTCAGAATTATCTGCTCTGCAGTGTTCTCCTCCTTATCTGGTGTTCCATGCAGATAAGGTGGTTTTACGTACTAAACCTGGTTTTCTTCCAAAAGTTGTTTCTAACAAAAACATTAACCAGGAGATTATCGTACCTTCTCTGTGTCCGAAACCAGTTTCAAAGAAGGAACGTTTGTTGCACAATTTGGATGTTGTTCGCGCTCTAAAATTCTATTTAGATGCTACAAAGGATTTTAGACAAACATCTTCCTTGTTTGTTGTTTATTCCGGTAAAAGGAGAGGTCAAAAAGCAACTTCTACCTCTCTCTCTTTTTGGATTAAAAGCATCATCAGATTGGCTTACGAGACTGCCGGACGGCAGCCTCCCGAAAGAATCACAGCTCATTCCACTAGGGCTGTGGCTTCCACATGGGCCTTCAAGAACGAGGCTTCTGTTGATCAGATATGTAGGGCAGCGACTTGGTCTTCACTGCACACTTTTACCAAATTTTACAAGTTTGATACTTTTGCTTCTACTGAGGCTATTTTTGGGAGAAAGGTTTTGCAAGCCGTGGTGCCTTCCATTTAGGTGACCTGATTTGCTCCCTCCCTTCATCCGTGTCCTAAAGCTTTGGTATTGGTTCCCACAAGTAAGGATGACGCCGTGGACCGGACACACCTATGTTGGAGAAAACAGAATTTATGTTTACCTGATAAATTACTTTCTCCAACGGTGTGTCCGGTCCACGGCCCGCCCTGGTTTTTTTAATCAGGTCTGATAATTTATTTTCTTTAACTACAGTCACCACGGTACCATATGGTTTCTCCTATGCAAATATTCCTCCTTAACGTCGGTCGAATGACTGGGGTAGGCGGAGCCTAGGAGGGATCATGTGACCAGCTTTGCTGGGCTCTTTGCCATTTCCTGTTGGGGAAGAGAATATCCCACAAGTAAGGATGACGCCGTGGACCGGACACACCGTTGGAGAAAGTAATTTATCAGGTAAACATAAATTCTGTTTTTCAGCATTGTGGTTACTTACTTATGTCCACATTTTAGATTTTTTATGGTTTTATTTATAGTTTTATTATTGTTGCTATTATCATATTTTTAGATTTAGGCCTGTTTTTTTCTGTTTTGTTCTGTTGAGACATTACAAGCACTACCATATCACCTATTATATTGGAACTGAGGAAGCGCCCCCTAAGGGCGTGGTGTGTCCACTGAGTGCACACCACTCTCTCCATACATACTGTAATGCAAGCATTTTTAGCCGAACTGCACAAACTGTAATACGGTGCTATGGAAAAATGTTTGTAGTGCGGAATGGATGTTGCGTTACAGGCTAAAATGCTTGCGGTATAGTTATTATTATTATAGTACTCGTAATATGCGTTACCGGCCATTCCAGCGCAAGGGCCAATTTTTCATTACCACACCGTAACGCAAAACTCATAATCTAGGTAATTCTGTATACAAATTCTAAAGTGTATACTGTTCCTTTATTTCCATACGGTTAGATTTAGAGTTCTGCGGCCAAAGGGGTGCGTTAGCTACGCGTGTATTTTTCCCCCCGCACCTTTTAAATACCGCTGGTATTTAGAGTTCACAGAAGGGCTGCTTTAGGCTCCAAAAAGGGAGCGTAGAGCATAATTTACCGCCACTGCAACTCTCAATACCAGCGGTGCTTACAGACGCGGCCAGCTTTAAAAACGTGCTCGTGCACGATTCCCCCATAGGAAACAATGGGGCAGTTTGAGCTGAAAAAAAACCTAACACCTGCAAAAAAGCAGCTTTCAGCTCCTAAAGCAGCCCCATTGTTTCCTATGGGGAAACACTTCCTATGTCTGCACCTAACACCCTAACATGTCCCCCGAGTCTAAACACCCCTAACCTTACACTTATTAACCCCTATTCTGCCGCCCCCGCTATCACTGACCCCTGCATATTATTTTTAACCCCTAATCTGCCGCTCCGTACACCGCCGCAACCTACGTTATCCCTATGAACCCCTAATCTGCTGCCCCTAACCCCCGCCGACCCCTATATTATATTTATTACCCCCTAATCTGCCCCCCTAACGTCGCCGCTACCTACCTACAATTATTAACCCCTAATCTGCCGACCGGACCTCACCGCTACTCTTATAAATGTATTAACCCCTAAAGCTAAGTCTAACCCTAACCCTAACACCCCCCTAAGTTAAATATAATTTTTATCTAACGAAATAAAATAAATCTTATTAAATAAATTATTCCTATTTAAAGCTAAATACTTACCTGTAAAATAAACCCTAATATAGCTACAATATAAATAATAATTATATTGTAGCTATTTTAGGATTAATATTTATTTTACAGGCAACTTTGTATTTATTTTAACCAGGTACAATAGCTATTAAATAGTTAATAACTATTTAATAGCTACCTAGTTAAAATAATTACAAAATTACCTGTAAAATAAATCCTAACCTAAGTTACAATTAAACCTAACACTACACTATCAATAAATTAATTAAATAAATTACCTACAATTATATCAACTAAACTAAATTACAAAACAAAACAAAACACTAACTTACAAAAAAGAAAAAAAGATTACAAGAATTTTAAACTAATTACACCTACTCTAAGCCCCCTAAAAAAATAACAAAGCCCCCCAAAATAAAAAAATGCCCTACCCTATTCTAAAATAAAAATTGTAAAGCTCTTTTACCTTACCAGCCCTTAAAAGGGCCTTTTGCGGCGCATGCCCCAAAGAATTCTGCTCTTTTGCCTGTAAAAAAAACATACAATACCCTCCCCCACATTACAACCCACCACCTACATACCCCTAATCTAACCCAAACCCCCCTTAAATAAACCTAACACTAACCCCCTGAAGATCTTCCTACCTTGAGTCGTCTTCACTCAGCCGAGCCAAATTCTTCATCCAAGCGGGGGCTGAAGAGGTCCATCATCCGGCTGAAGTCTTCTATCAAGCGGCATCTTCAATCTTCTTTCTTCCGGCTCCATCTTCATCCCGCCGATGCGGAACATCCTTCCTTCATGACGAACTCCCGACGAATGAAGGTTCCTTTAAGGGACGTCATCCAAGATGGCGTCCCTCAAATTCCGATTGGCTGATAGGTAGGAAAATTCTGATTGGCTGATTGAATCAGCCAATCAGATTCAAGTTCAATCCGATTGGCTGATTGGATCAGCCAATCAGATTGAGCTTGCATTCTATTGGCTGATCGGAACAGCCAATAGAATGCGAGCTCAATCTGATTGGCTGATTGGGAACAAATGATAGATTGGACCCGCGCCAACTAAACCCCTATGTGCCTAAGGTTGGTGGCTCCTAGTAACCACCAAGGAGGAAGATGCTTATGGAGTGGTTATCCCCCAGGCGCCTCCAGACGGAGGCTAAGGGTAAATAGAGTGTAGAGAGATTTAACTAAACACTCAAGTAACTGGTAATTAAAGTACTATACTGAATGAGGTTATTCTAAAACTCTCAGATTGAATTGGCTTTACACGGTACAGTGAAGATAAATATGAACTGTAATGGTACAGTAAAGATATATATCGACTTTAATAGTACAACAAGTGAATCAAAATACAAAGAATAAAATCAAGGTTAAAACTCAAGTGGTACAGTACAATGGTAAACTCCTATGAGTTATTAAGAAACTTAAAAATCATTTAAAAAAAACCTCATGGATCCATGGGAAAAAACAAATGATAACATAAACGAAAAGACACAGGCTGTAACAGTGGATGGAATGCACTTGCGGCACTATATATTGTAGTTACTTGGAGACCAAGGTAGAGACAAGAGTCTCAGAGGAGCATAAACCTTCCAACACTTTGAATTACCTTACCAGCCCTTAAAAGGGCCTTTTGCGGGGCATGCCCCAAAGAAAACAGCTCTTTTGCCTGTAAAATAAAAATACAACTTCCTACCTTGAGTCGTCTTCACTCAGCCGAGCCGAATTCTTCATCCAATTCCGGCGATGTCTTTATCCAAGCGGGGGCTGAAGAGGTCCATCATCCGGCTGAAGTCTTCATCCAAGCGGGGGCTGAAGAGGTCTTCCATCCGGCTGAAGTCTTCTATCAAGCGGCATCTTCAATCTTCTTTCTTCCGGCTCCATCTTCATCCCGCCGACGCGGAACATCCTTCCTCCACAACGAACTTCCGACGAATGAAGGTTCCTTTAAGGGACGTCATCCAAGATGGCGTCCCTCGAATTCCGATTGGCTGATAGGATTCTATCAGCCAATCGGAATTAAGGTAGGAATCAGCCAATCAGATTCAAGTTCAATCCGATTGGCTGATCCAATCAGCCAATCAGATTGAGTTCGCATTCTATTGGCTGTTCCGATCAGCCAATAGAATTCAAGTTCAATCTGATTGGCTGATCCAATCAGCCAATCGGATTGAACTTGAATCTGATTGGCTGATTCAATCAGCCAATCAGAATTTTCCTACCTTAATTCCGATTGGCTGATCGAATCCTATCAGCCAATCGGAATTCGAGGGACGCCATCTTGGATGACGTCCCTTAAAGGAACCTTCATTCGCCAGGAGTTCGTCGTGGAGGAAGGATGTTCCGTGTCGGCGGGATGAAGATGGAGCCGGAAGAAAGAAGATTGAAGATGCCGCTTGATAGAAGACTCAAGGTAGGAAGATCTTCAGGGGGGTATTGTTAGGTTTATTTAAGGGGGGTTTGGGTTAGATTAGGGGTATGTGGGTGGTGGGTTGTAATGTTGGGGGGGGGTATTGTTTTTTTTTTTTTACAGGCAAAAGAGCAGAATTTTTTGGAGCATGCCCCGCAAAAGGCCCTTTAAAGGGCTGGTAAGGTAAAAGAGCTTTACAATTTTTATTTTAGAATAGGGTAGGGCATTTTTTATATTTTGGGGGGCTTTGTTATTTTTTTAGGGGGCTTAGAGTAGGTGTAATTAGTTTAAAATTCTTGTAATCTTTTTTTCTTTTTTGTAATTTAGTGTTTGTTTTTTTTTGTAATTTAGTGTTTTTTTTTTTTTGTAATTTAGTTTAGTTTATATAATTGTAAGTAATTGTAGTTTATTTAATTTATTTATTGATAGTGTAGTGTTAGGTTTAATTGTAACTTAGGTTAGGATTTATTTTACAGGTAATTTTGTAATTATTTTAACTAGGTAGCTATTAAATAGTTATTAACTATTTAATAGCTATTGTACCTGGTTAAAATAAATACAAAGTTACCTGTAAAATAAATATTAATCCTAAAATAGCTACAATATAATTATTATTTATATTGTAGCTATATTAGGGTTTATTTTTCAGGTAAGTATTTAGCTTTAAATAGGAATAATTTATTTAATAAGATTTATTTTATTTCGTTAGATAAAAATTATATTTAACTTAGGAGGGTGTTAGGGTTAGGGTTAGACTTAGCTTTAGGGGTTAATACATTTATTAGGGTAGCGATGAGGTCCGGTCGGCAGATTAGGGGTTAATAATTGTAGGTAGGTAGCGGCGACGTTGGGGGGGCAGATTAGGGGGTAATAAATATAATATAGGGGTCGGCGGGGGTTAGGGGCAGCAGATTAGGGGTTCATAGGGATAAGGTAGGTTGCGGCGGTGTACGGAGCGGCAGATTAGGGGTTAAAAATAATATGCAGGGGTCAGCGATAGCGGGGGCGGCAGATTAGGGGTTAATAAGTGTAAGGTTAGGGGTGTTTAGACTCGGGGTACATGTTAGGGTGTTAGGTGCAGACATAGGAAGTGTTTCCCCATAGGAAACAATGGGGCTGCGTTAGGAGCTGAACGCTGCTTTTTTGCAGGTGTTAGGTTTTTTTTCAGTTCAAACTGCCCCATTGTTTCCTATGGGGGAATCGTGCACGAGCATGTTTTTGAAGCTGGCCGCGTCCGTAAGCACCACTGGTATTGAGAGTTGCAGTGGCGGTAAATTATGCTCTACGCTCCCTTTTTGGAGCCTAACGCAGCCCTTCTGTGAACTCTAAATACCAGCGGTATTTAAAAGGTGCGGGGGGAAAAATACACGTGTAGCTAACGCACCCCTTTGGACGCAGAACTCTAAATCTAGCCGTAAATTACTACTCCCCTAATTTTCTTTTCATATGGTGTAAAATAGATTTAGTTTATCCATCCCTTTCCATGTTTGCCATGTCCTGATTGTGAAAGCCCATGCCCAGTAGAGGACTTTTGTTGCAAAATCATGTGACCGCAAAACTCAAGTTTTATAATGGTAGCTCCCTTATCTCACTATTCACTAAAGGCTATGCGGCCGAATTATCGAGCTCCAAATGGAGCTTGATGCCGAAACAGAAGTTATGAAGCAGCGTTCTAAAGACCACTGCTCCATAACTTGTCCACCTGCTCTGAGCCTGCGGACATCAATCCGTCCGATCCTATACGATCGGGCTGATTGACACCCATTGGCCCCAGTGACTACACAGAATGTCTAAGTGCTCATTTTGCAAGAAAACAATCCAACAGCTGTAGCCATTCACCATGATGATAAGTAGGGGGTTGCACACTGCATTGGAAAGTCCACTCTTCCAGCACAGACTCTGGGGTGGTTGTAGGCTCACAAGATGGAGCAAGGTGCCAGTGGGTGTTGACTAGAGACAGTTCTAGGCAGTTCTAAAGTAGTTCATGCTATCACACAGAGCAGCCCTGAGAGTTTCACAAAAACCTCTTCTCTCCGAGGATCATCAGAATCTCAGTGTGCATCTGTTTATTGTTCATTAATAAACCATAAACATATTTATGTTCTAAAAAACTGCATTAAAGGGACAGTCAAGTACTAAAAAAAACTTTCATGTTTGAAATAGGGCATTTGGTTTTAAACAACTTTCCATTTTACTTTTATCACCAATTTTGCTTTGTTCTTTTGGTATTCTTAGTTTTTTTTCACAACAGGGAAGAGCTAGTTCATGTAAACCATATAGATAACATTGTGATCACACCTGTGGCTTGTGGTAGACACAGCATTAATTGGCTAAAATTAAAGTCAATAGATAATAAATAAAATGTCATGTGATCAGGGGGCTGTCAGAAAATGCTTAGATACAAGGTTATCACAGAGGTAAAACGTATATTAATATAACAGTGTTGGTTATGCAAAACTGGGGAATGGGTAATAAAGGGATTATCTATCTTTATAAACAATAACAATTCTGGTGTTGACTGTCAGTTTAAATAAATATTTAACCATTATTTGAAACATTTTTATAATTGAACAGCTGGCAAAATCTCATGATTACACTAAACTCGTTAGACAGAGATGTAAAAACAAATATCAAAATGTCATTTAAAAACTTTGATGTATCTGAAATGCAGATGTATTATATTTATGTGTGTAGTACAGTATATAATGCAGTTTTTGCCATAGTTGTATTATACAGTAGTTATTTCAAAATAATTTAATGGATGCTACCAGTAAAAAATGCTGTATTTGGCGCTTGTTCTGTTCAACCCCCCCCTCCCTAAAAAAAACAGTGATTGTCGTAATATGACAAATAAGATCTGACATAAATCGGTTTATATGATTAGATGCTGTCAAAATGTTCTTTGCTTAGAAGAGTTGGCTGCTGTGGTGATGTTTTATAGACACTGTATATTTATTTGGTTTCACAAGTATCTCCTATAGAGTATTCTAACTGGTAAAGGTCACATGTTTATCAGCTAGGGTTATGTGCCACAAGGTATATTCTATATCTTAAAATCTTTAACCTTTTTCTTTATACTAGTCATGTAAGTTCAAGAAGAAAACATATTCAGATCAAGACAAGCTCAGTGAAGCTGTCTGTCACCTCTGTTGTAGGATGAGAAAGTAAAATAAATTACAGTAGAAATATATAGATAGATAAAGTAGAAGAAAGTAGTTTTTGTCACTAAAACAGCACTCCAGCCTCACTAGCCTCCCCTTGCCTCACTAGCCTCCCCTTGCCTCACTAGCCTCCCCTTGCCTCACTAGCCTCTCCTTGCCTCACTAGCCTCTCCTTGCCTCACTAGCCTCTCCTTGCCTCACTAGCCTCCCCTTGCCTCACTAGCCTCCCCTTGCCTCACTAGCCTCTCCTTGCCTCACTAGCCTCTCCTTGCCTCACTAGCCTCCCCTTGCCTCACTAGCCTCTCCTTGCCTCACTAGCCTCTCCTTGCCTCACTAGCCTCCCCTTGCCTCACTAGCCTCTCCTTGCCTCACTAGCCTCTCCTTGCCTCACTAGCCTCCCCTTGCCTCACTAGCCTCCCCTTGCCTCACTAGCCTCTCCTTGCCTCACTAGCCTCTCCTTGCCTCACTAGCCTCCCCTTGCCTCACTAGCCTCTCCTTGCCTCACTAGCCTCTCCTTGCCTCACTAGCCTCCCCTTGCCTCACTAGCCTCCCCTTGCCTCTACAGCTGTACTGAAATGGAGAGATGAGTGGTTTAGTGAATCAGCTACCAATGTCACACAAGGGCAAAATACTGGAAAAGCCATAGGGCTAGATTTATTAAGCCCCTACGGCAGCAAGTTCTCTCAAGAACTTGCTCGCCGTCATTTATCAAGCAGCAGTCACCAGACCACTGCTTCCTTAGCCTCTTCGCCACCTCTAATCTGGCGAAATTCAATCTCCTCAGTCTAGTGAGACCGAGGAGATTGACAGCTCCTGCCCACGCGTGATTGGCTGTGCGCGGGCAGGGGGCGGGATTGCACGCGAGCGCAAAATTGCGCTCGTGTGCAATGCCGAATACCTGTGGGTATTTTGCCCTGCCACAGGCGAGCTGAGGCGTACAGGGGCGCGTATACGCGCCCCTGTATGTCTCATCTTTAATAAATCTAGCCCATAGTCGCTCCTCTCAGCTATGCTTCCCCTCAAAGATCTTGAAAGTCTTTTGCATATCTGTTTTTCATTTTTCAAAATGAAGTCAGTGCATGACCGTGGAAAGGTTGTGGTATGGCAGATAGGACTGATGAATGGGGCAAATGTTTGTTTCATCAAAAAAGAAACATCTTTCTACAAATAGGTAGGAACTCAGAAATTATAAAATTTATATTATGAATTGCACCATGGGTTCTTATAAAAAAAGTTGTCCAAATACACTAGTATAATGTACTAGTGTCACCATATTTTGGTGTCCATGGTAACATAGACTCTTGCAGTGGCATGTACACATGTACTAATTAAGTATACTGCCTTGTGCATTCTTGATTTAGATACAAGCACAGTAATTTAGGGTTTTAATCATTGCTGAGTTAAACAGTTATTTTAACCCATGATTATCTGTAGGACCTATGGGTAATTAAGGAGACTCACGCTTATATTACTTTGAAATACATAAACATATTAGTGTAACCCTTTATTGACCAGCGCTCTGCTGACTGGTCTGGGTCACACTTTGGTACTATAAATATATGATGAAGATGCTTATTAATATTTATATGCATAAGATTTAGGGTGAAGAAAAGTCAGAATGGTAAACCCCTATAATACTTGTATATATGCCGTCTGGAGCTACCGGGACTTAAATAAGACACACTCACCCTTCTTCTTTACTCGGAATAGTATCCGTTCAAGACAGCCATCAGAGGTGTACAGGTATTCACTGAAAACTAGAGAATCTGTAGCCAAACAGATCGGGAGAATACCCGACAGCCGCGTCCTCTGCTGATCTCTCTGTGTTCCGCCTCTATCCGCAATTCCCGGCCAGCGGCAGTCGATTGAGGATCCCAAGTGATGCGTCAATGACGTATGGGGGGATGTCAAAATCTTCGCCCGGCACTTGCAGTATAACGAGGATGAAAGTGGGGACTCATACACTCGTTATAAGAGCAGCAAAACGTAGAAAGTATGACGTCCCAAGAGCACATAGATGAATAAAAAGTAGGTTTATTTATTCCAACTTTAAAAAGAGAGCAAAAACATACTCTGGGTCAAACAGTGCAAGCAAAGTAAGAGCAATGTGAGCGTGGCACCAATGGCTTACATGTTTTGACTGAAGGTGACCAATAATATTATTTGCTTCTCAGTTTGTTGTGTTGATAAAAGTTTGGTTAATTTCGGAATAAGGGTAAGATCCAGAAATTCTTAATGCCAAATATGTCTATAAGAAATGAATTGTCTTGTTATTTATCAACTATTAAAAAATGTTTAATTCAATTCTCTATGGCCTAGATTTGGAGTTTGGCGGTAGCCGTGAAAACCAGCGTTAGAGGCTCCTAACGCTGGTTTTAGGCTACCTCCGGTATTTGGAGTCACTAAAAAAAGGGTCTAACGCTCACTTTTCAGCCGCGACTTTTCCATACCGCAGATCCCCTTACGTCAATTGCGTATCCTATCTTTTCAATGGGATTTTTCTAACGCCGGTATTTAGAGTCGTGTCTGAAGTGAGCGTTAGAATTCTAACGACAAAACTCCAGCCTCAGAAAAAAGTCAGTAGTTAAGAGCTTTCTGGGCTAACGCCGGTTCATAAAGCTCTTAACTACTGTACTCTAAAGTACACTAACACCCATAAACTACCTATGTACCCCTAAACCGAGGTCCCCCCACATCGCCGCCACTCGATTTAATTTTTTTAACCCCTAATCTGCCGACCGCCACCTACGTTATCCTTATGTACCCCTAATCTGCTGCCCCTAACACCGCCGACCCCTATATTATATTTATTAACCCCTAACCTGCCCCCCACAACGTCGCAGCCAGCTACCTACAATAATTAACCCCTAATCTTCCGCTCCGTAAACCGCCGCTACTTACATTATCCTTATGTACCCCTAATCTGCTGCCCCTAACACCGCCGACCCCTATATTATATTTATTAACCCCTAATCTGCCCCCCACAACGTCGCCTCCACCTGCCTACACTTATTAACCCCTAATCTGCCGAGCGGACCGCACCGCTATCATAATAAAGTTATTAACCCCTAATCCGCCTCACTAACCCTATAATAAATAGTATTAACCCCTAATCTGCCCTCCCTAACATCGCCGACACCTAACTTCAATTATTAACCCCTAATCTGCCGACCGGAGCTCACCGCTATTCTAATAAATGTATTAACCCCTAAAGCTAAGTCTAACCCTAACACTAACATCCCCCTAATTTAAATATAATTTAAATCTTACGAAATTAATTAACTCTTATTAAATAAATTATTCCTATTTAAAGCTAAATACTTACCTGTAAAATAAATCCTAATATAGCTACAATATAAATTATAATTATATTATAGCTATTATAGGATTAATATTTATTTTACAGGTAACTTTGTATTTATTTTAACCAGGTACAATAGCTATTAAATAGTTAAGAACTATTTAATAGCTAAAATAGTTAAAATAATTACAAAATTACCTGTAAAATAAATCCTAACCTAAGTTACAATTAAACCTAACACTATACTATCATTAAATTAATTAAATAAAATACCTACAATTACCTACAATTAAACCTAACACTACACTATCAATACATTAATTAAATACAATACCTACAAATAACTACAATGAAATAAACTAACTAAAGTACAAAAAATAAAAAAGAACTAAGTTACAAAAAATAAAAAAATATTTACAAACATACGAAAAATATTACAACAATTTTAAACTAATTACACCTACTCTAAGCCCCCTAATAAAATAACAAAGACCCCCAAAATAAAAAATGCCCTACCCTATTCTAAATTACTAAAGTTCAAAGCTCTTTTACCTTACCAGCCCTGAACAGGGCCCTTTGTGGGGCATGCTCCAAGAAGTTCAGCTCTTTTGCCTGTAAAAAAAACATACAATACCCCCCCCAACATTACAACCCACCACCCACAAACCCCTAATCTAACCCAAACCCCCCTTAAATAAACCTAACACTAAGCCCCTGAAGATCATCCTACCTTGTCTTCACCTCACCGGGTATCACCGATCGGTCCTGGCTCCAAAATCTTCATCCAACCCAAGCGGGGGCTGGCGATCCATCATCTGGTGGCTGAAGAGGTCCAGAAGAGGCTCCAAAGTCTTTTTTTATTTATTTTATTAGGGGGCTTAGAGTAGGTGTAATTAGTTTAAAATTGTTGTAATATTTTTCGTATGTTTGTAAATATTTTTTTATTTTTTGTAACTTAGTTCTTTTTTATTTTTTGTACTTTAGCTAGTTTATTTCATTGTAGTTATTTGTAGGTATTGTATTTAATTAATGTATTGATAGTGTAGTGTTAGGTTTAATTGTAGGTAATTGTAGGTATTTTATTTAATTAATTTAATAATAGTATAGTGTTAGGTTTAATTGTAACTTAGGTTAGGATTTATTTTACAGGTAATTTTGTAATTATTTTAACTATTTTAGCTATTAAATAGTTCTTAACTATTTAATAGCTATTGTACCTGGTTAAAATAAATACAAAGTTACCTGTAAAATAAATATTAATCCTATAATAGCTATAATATAATTATAATTTATATTGTAGCTATATTAGGATTTATTTTACAGGTAAGTATTTAGCTTTAAATAGGAATAATTTATTTAATAAGAGTTAATTAATTTCGTAAGATTTAAATTATATTTAAATTAGGGGGATGTTAGTGTTAGGGTTAGACTTAGCTTTAGGGGTTAATACATTTATTAGAATAGCGGTGAGCTCCGGTCGGCAGATTAGGGGTTAATAATTGAAGTTAGGTGTCGGCGATGTTAGGGAGGGCAGATTAGGGGTTAATACTATTTATTATAGGGTTAGTGAGGCGGATTAGGGGTTAATAACTTTATTATGATAGCGGTGCGGTCCGCTCGGCAGATTAGGGGTTAATAAGTGTAGGCAGGTGGAGGCGACGTTGTGGGGGGCAGATTAGGGGTTAATAAATATAATATAGGGGTCGGCGGTGTTAGGGGCAGCAGATTAGGGGTACATAAGGATAATGTAAGTAGCGGCGGTTTACGGAGCGGAAGATTAGGGGTTAAAAATAATATTCAGGGGTCAGCGATAGCGGGGGCGGCAGATTAGGGGTTAATAAGTGTAAGGCTAGGGGTGTTTAGACTCGGGGTACATGTTAGGGTGTTAGGTGCAGACGTAGGAAGTGTTTCCCCATAGCAAACAATGGGGCTGCGTTAGGAGCTGAACGCGGCTTTTTTGCAGGTGTTAGGTTTTTTTTCAGCTCAAACAGCCCCATTGTTTCCTATGGGGGAATCGTGCACGAGCACGTTTTTGAGGCTGGCCGCGTCCGTAAGCAACTCTGGTATCGAGAGTTGAAGCTGCGTTAAATATGCTCTACGCTCCTTTTTTGGAGCCTAACGCAGCCTTTATGTGGACTCTCAATACCAGAGTTATTTTTATGGTGCGGCCAGAAAAAAGCCAGCGTTAGCTACGCGGGTCCTTACCGACAAAACTCTAAATCTAGCCGTATATTAACACATTTGCATATACTGATTTCATTTTATTGTAAATCAAATTACATCACATTTGATTAGATGTATCCACTTTGTAAACATAAGAAGTTTTCCCATTTATATTAATTTTAATTTGTCTATGCAAACTCAGTTTATATATTTGCAGGATTCCATGATCTATGCCCACATACTTTACTATTAAAAGGTGAATTGTTATGGATTGCATTTGTCCGAGTCCCTGGAGAAAGACAAATGTTTGAAACTATGGCAGATCATGGATCATTCTGTTAGTTTAAGACGTAGCTAATCTTGATGAATTTTCAGTGTCCCAGATGTATAGAATATTATACACAACTTACTCATTTTACAATGAACAACAAATCCTATAAATAAAGTGTTACATGTATAGGAAATAAAATATTAGGAATAAAGGGCGAGATTACATATGCAGCGCAGGTTTCAGCACAACTGCTGAAACCCGTGGCACCTGTAAATTCGCCTCGCACATCGGGTGAATCACATATACTGTATATATACAGTTCATATACTGCTGATTTGAACAACCAATAGGATTTCAGTAGCTCTCATCCTATTGGCTTATTTGGAAATTTCAGCCAATCTGAATGCAAGGTACCCTAAATATAAAATGGGTACCTTGCATTCAATCTTCAGTGTGTGGCGACGTTCGCATGAAGAGGATCCTCAACGCTGGATGTCTCCGCGGCTGCCTTTCTGAATGCAAGGTACCCTAAATATAAAATGGGTACCTTGCATTCAATCTTCAGTGTGTGGCGACGTTCGCATGAAGAGGATCCTCAACGCTGGATGTCTCCGCGGCTGCCTTTCCTGCTCCGCGGCCAACCTGCTCCGTGCCACCTTCGCTCTGTGTGAAGAAAGATGTCCCTGCGCCTTCATGATGATGCAGCCCGCTGGAAGAAGACCTTCACCGCCGGACTTCAGCAATGGTGAGTACCTATTTCAGGGTTAGACTTATGTTTTTTTGGGTGTTTTTTTTTTTAGATTAGGGCTTTTTTTATTTTAATGAGCAGCATAAGAGCTGATTGCCCCTTTAAGGGCAATGCCCATACAAATGCCCCTTTAGGTGCAATGGGTACCTTAAGTTTTTTTAAAGTTAGGTTTTTATTATGTTGGGGGGTTGGGTGGGTTTTCTTTTAGGGGGTAATTTGTACTTTATTTAGGTAAAAGAGCTGATCGCTTTAGGACAATGCCCTACAAAAGGCCCTTTTAAGGGCTATTGGTAGTTTAGTGTTAGATTAGGGGGTGTTTTTATTTTGGGGTGGCTTTTTTATTTTTATAGGGGTATTAGATTAGGTTTAAAAAATATTTTGGACAATTTCGTTTATTTTTTTTCTGTAATTTTAGATTTTTTTTATTTTTTGTAATATCTTTTAATATTTTTTTTTAATGTAATGTTAGGATTTTTCATTTTAAATGTATTTTTTTTTATTTTTGTAATTTATAATTTATTGGTAAGGTAGTCTTTTCTTATTTTATGTAATTGGGGTTAATTTAGAGGGTGTTAGGTTAGGGGGCTTAGTGATTAGATTAATGATTTGCAATGTGTTAAGATGGCGGTTTAGGAGTTAATTAGGTATATTGCATTGTGTGAGGTTGGCGGTTTAGGGGTTAATAGTGTTAATAGGTAGATTGCGTTGTGGGGGTTGGCAGTTTAGGGATTAATAGTGTAATTAGATACTTTGCGATGTGGGAGGATGGAGGATTAGGGATTAATACATTTATTAGGTAGTTTGAGTTGTAGGAGGATGGCAGATTAGGGGTTAATAGTGTAATTAGGTAGATTGCGTTGTGGGGAGTTGGCGGTTTAGGGGTTAATACTTTCATTAGCTTATTTGCGTTGTGGGTGAATGGTGGATTAGGGGTTAATAACTTTATTATGTACTTTGCGATGTGGGGGTTGGGGGATTAGGGGTTAATACTTTTCATTTAGTTATTGTGGGGGGATGGCAGTTGACATGTAGATATTGCGCATGCGTTAGGTGTTTGTTCATACTTCTAGGCAGTTAAGGTACTTATATATACAGCACAAGCCTTGCTGCTCCTACTTTTGTGTGGCGAGGTGAAAATGGGGGAACTTGGATGAAGATGGATGTCCGGACTTCAGGAACTGTGAGTAGATTTTATGGGGTTAGTGTTAGGTTTTTTTTTATTATTTTTTTGGGTGTTTTTTTTTTATTTAGAATAGAGGTGGGCACTTGTAAAAGAGCTGAATGCCCTTTTAAGGGCAGTATAAGAGCTCAGGCCCGGACTGGCCCGCTGGGTCCCTTAGCCCCGCCCACTGACCAGCACCGGTTCCCTTAGCTTGCCCACCGCTCCTGGGTCCCTTAGCCACACCCACCATCCGGGTCCCTTACCCCCACCTAGGACTCATATGCGCACCAAGGACAATAGACCCCAAGGCCGTAGTAGAGAAATAGGGCTGATTTTTTAAAAAAAATATTGGTGGTTGCCTGTAGGGTGCGCTAACTAGTGCAAGTTATTTAGAGCGGTAGTTCAGGGTAAGGAGGGAAAAAATACTTTTTCTGCACCTGTACTTCAGCATAGGGCTTCTGACTGAGTGTGCGTGCAGACGGATTTCTTCACTTCAGATTTCTTCACTTCACAAACTATTTTCCCCACACATCCTAAACAGTAAGGCATGCTGAGGGCTCAGAAGTCATTGCAGCCACAGCCGGGACTGGTAATTCCTGGATTGCAGGCAACTGCTGATAATTTATGTGCTCAACGCTGCAGTGCATATCATTATCAGGCACACTCAACCAGCCAGGGAATAACAGAGCAGTGCACGGAGCTCCTCTTGTGCTTGCCTACATTCCAGGAATACCGGTCCACCCCACAAATGGCCATAGTCGCTGCAGCCAGAGGTAGGTAATAAATCACACCAAGTTCAGGAAGGAGATCTTTGCAGCCCTCTGCAACTTTTATCGCTATCTAAGCACACATTTAACCCATTTGGCTACGTATATATATATATATTATATGGAAAGAGTTATTACACTTCACTTCACAAGTATAGTCTGTTATTTTTTGTTATTTTGTATCCCTAGATGTACTGATACAATGATCTAGTCTGGTTTACACACTGAAGGCAAGAAAAAAGTGTCAGTTTGTATATCTAATGTACCGTTAAAGTAAAAAAGATTGATGTACAAAACTTATCATCACATAAAATCCCCTGTAAAATCTATTTCTAGACAGCTGAAAACAAGTTTATACAGATACCTAGTTTGGTTTGAAATAAGTAGTGCCCCAGAACAATGTATAATTAAAAAAGAAAAAGCGGATATTATAAAAGCTGTGGTTGTCACATAAATTTCAAACGTGAGATTTTGTAAAATACTTATATGTGTGTATGCGTTAAAGGGGCGATACAGGCAAATATCAATAGTCTCTTGTTGACAAATACCCCTTCATGTAAATTGAGCCAGAGCAACAAAATATATATATCATTTCAAGAAGAAAGTTCAGTTTCAAAAACGATTCTTGGTCACTTGTTGCGAGAAATAAACACTCTAAAGTATCCCTTGTTAGGTTTTAAATTCTACTTACAGGAGACACCCTCAATCGTATGAGGTAAGTCTGATGCTCAGCTTAGAAGATCCACTGTTAGATTCTTTCCCCGGCTTTTCTGTTCCAATCAGTAGGGTTCGCGCTCCTTTGGAGTGTGGTGTAGACTTTCTGGAGAATCTCTCAGTCAGTTTCAATCATGGGGTGAGAAAGAAGGAAAGCAACATACTGTAACTCCGTAATACAGTTTTATTAAAATATTGAGAGTACAGAGTGTCTACTTACATATTGTGACCTCAATCTATATGAGGTATCACATTGGCAAAATCAAGATCAAAATTCCAATCCAAACAATTATGTGCAATAGAATGGGATCTTGGAATTATGTTAGGTCCCAGGGTTTATATATCAGTACCAGAGGCGGACAAAATACAAACAGCCAGTCCAAAATATGTAAAAATTATGATCAGCTGAATACAGATGTAGATTAAAATCTAATTTAAAAGTTAGCAGTTAAAAATATAGGAGTGGGTGAGCAGTCGGAACACAACACTGTGAAACACAACAGTGTTGTGTTTCGACTGCTCACCCACTCCTATATTTTTAAGGGCTAACTTTTAAATTAGATTTTAATCAGGTTTTTTATTTTGCAGGGTTGGTTGGGTGGGGGGGGGGGGGGTTACTTTTAGGTGGGGACTTAGTATTTATTTTAAGGTAAAAAGTTGTTTAACTTAGGGCAATGCCCTACAAAAGGCCCTTTTAAGGGCTATTGGTAGTTTAGTGTAGGTTTTTAGTTGTTTTTTTTTTTGTTTTTTTAATTGAGATTAGAACTTTGGCGTACATACAATACATGTAAGGAAAAACTAAAGCATACAATATGGGTCACAGATAAAATATGTTACACATGTCTGATACAGAAATGATAAAGGTCACCTCTCAGTTGGTTTCACTGGAATAAAACATATAGGAGGAAGGTTTAGGTAACCTAACATAACGCCAATGAATATGTAAACCTTCTATATAGTCCTCACAGGCCACTCTTGGACCTGACCTGAGTTGTTCATGGGGGCCGTATAAGGTGTCATGATATAAAAAGACAACTTTTGGGTCTCTTATGAGTAACCTAATTTTAACAGGGTTATTAAGAAGTAGTATGTGATAAAATAATTGTCATAACAATGAAAACGGGGTACTTAAATATAACTAGGGTAATTGGACTGTGCAGCAATAAATTGAGCTAGCAAAAGTATTCCTAATCTTCTGAAGTGTATACTGCTACTACTCATAGGTATTTTACTGTGTTCTGCTAAAAGGGGTCAAGAACATAAATCTTGCTTAATGTCAGCCATCACATCATTGTTGGGCATATTAAATATAGTATACTGAATCCTACAATGTTCTGCCAATGTAGATATGTAACTGTGTTAGCACAGCAGTAATGAAAGTTGCAGCAGTTTGATCTAAACCATATGAGTGTGTGACCCATCTTGAATAAGTATATTGGGAGGTTTTCTTATATTATCAGTACTTCCAACATTTTAATAAAACATAAACTGACTTTAACGGGTGAGGAACCATTATCTCCTGCAGCTAAGCCCCTTAGAGCATTCTAAGAATTTGTACTTTCTTAGTGGGAATATCTTAGTGGTATAGGTAGGGGAATGTATACATTTTGCATGACTCAAGTATATAACTGCATGAATAGATATTAGGGAGGCACACAGCAGCCTTGCTTCAGTGATGGTATGACAATATCCCTATAATCTAGATAAAATCATGAATGTAATGTGAGAATTAACTTGTTGAAGTTGGTTTACATAGCTATATATATATATATAATTCCAAAAAGAAGCAGGCACTCTCCGTTTGAATTTCAAATAATTTTACTAAGTGACGTTTCGGGGTTTCACCCCCGTCCTCAGACTTACAATAATAGTGAGAAAAACACAGTGATATACTTATACCCCCTAACACCAATTATGTTTTCAATATATCAATAATACTATAATACAATAATACAATAATGCAATAACCAAGGCAGATACAATCACCTAAACTTCATTGTGCTCCAGCTCATAGCGGTGTACACCCGGCGCTTCCATTGCATCATCTGCATAGAGACAGCGCTCTCTAGTGAGTCACACCCCCGGAAGCTGCCAACCACCTACCTCTGCCAACCACAGCAAAAAAACGTCATCAAAAGACGTTGTATGTGGCTGGAGGCTTAATTCCCAGTGATCGCTTAACCAACTATGTGATCCTGTGTAGTAAAAAGGAAAATAAAAAGCATTATTAATATAACCTATAATACATAATAAAATTAAAATTATCATTTCACCATCAAACTGTTACTACTTTTTTATATATATACTAAATCAGGATATAGCCTAGATGTAAACAATACCACTTGAAAAACACTTGTCTAGCGTAAGGATTTAACTCCATATTGCCCCTTCATTCTGCTATCCTACACTCCGTACTTAAATAAACCTAATTGGAAATAAACACATAGGTAAAGTAAGATCTAGGCTGTAACAATGATGGCAGCTATTGTAATATTTTTAGGAAGACATTTCAAACCATTAGAAAAGCATTTAAAAAACATTTTCAGAACAAGCATTTTCTGAAAAAACACTGCCAATCCAGCTTTACGTTCAGGCCTTTAGGGGTCAGAGTATCCAACTCATATGTCCATCTGGACTCCTTCTGTAGTAGCATATTACCCCTGTCACCACCTCTTCTCAGTGCAGGAACATGATCAATTAAAGTATATCTTAAATCACAGACATTATGCCCGCTCTCCAAAAAGTGGCGGGCAACTGGTTGGTCCGACTCTCCCTTCTTAATGGCCCTTCTAATTGAGCTCTTATGATTTGCCATACGTATTCGTAGGTTATCATTAGTCTTACCCACGTAAAATAAACTACATGGGCAATGTAGCAGGTAGACTACATGAGTGGTCGTACATGTCATCCTATGTCTATGTGTATACTTTTTTCTGCTTCTTGGGTGATGGAAAAATTTACCCGTTATTAACCCATTACAGGTGGTGCAGCCACTACATCTATAACACCCCGGCTTGATATCCTTCAACCATGTCCTATTTGCATAGCAGTGAACCGGGTCAGTGAGCTGTAGAATATCCTTCAGAGATTTTCCTCTCCGGTAACCAATCCTTGGTTCACCCATCCCTTTAAAAGGGAGGGCATCCTCTAAGCTCAGTATTTTCCAATTCTGTTTTAGAATGGTACTTAGACCATTCTTATCAGCTGTGTAAGTGGTCACCAGAGTCATCTTATCTTGTTCCACTATTCGTTGCTCAGGGACTTTCTCAGAATATACTTCATTGATGTGCTTTTCCAACAGTCCCTTACGATAACCTCTCCTCAGGAAGCGTTCCTTCATCTCATCTGTTTGTCTTGCTGCCCGATCTCCTTCAGTATTGTTCCTTTTAACCCTTACAAATTGGGACTTTGGTAGCGCCTTCTTCAGTGCTGGTGGATGACAGCTGGTCGCTTCTAGTAGAGAGTTTTTATCAGTGGCTTTTCGGAACAAAGTTGTCTCTAGACCATCCTCGGATTTGAAAATCTTTAGGTCAAGGAATTCTATCATCTCCTGATTCCAGTTCATTTTGAATTTGAGTGTTCTGTGCTCAGTGTTCAGTTCATTGAACCAACTGAGCAGATCCTGTTCATCTCCAGACCAAATCAATATGAGATCGTCAATAAATCTCTTGAAGTAAAGGATCTCCTTCCTCTTAAAACATTCGGTCCCATGGTCCTCAAATTCTGCCATAAACAGGTTTGCATAAGATGGGGCCACATTGGACCCCATCGCCGTTCCCATCAGCTGTTGGAAGTATTGCTGTTCAAACCTGAAATAGTTCTTCTTTAGACAGGTCTCAAGGAGGTCGAGGATGAACTCCACTGGGGGTCCCACATAGGGATTTCTCAATAGTTGTTTTCTTACAGCCGACAGGCCCTCTTCGTGGGGGATCACCGTATACAAGCTAGTGACATCCAGGGTCACTAGCCATTCACCTCCTTTCAGTTTGATCTTCACAAGGGAATCAATAACATCCTTTGAATCTTTTATGTAAGTCCTCATTCCATGCACATATGGCTGTAATAGACTATCTACATAGATAGCCAGTGGTTGCAAGAGTGAGTCAACCGCCAAGGCAATCGGTCTCCCAGGCGGTCTCTCCAAGCTCTTATGTACCTTGGGGAGTGTGTAGAAGATTGGTATCTTTGGGTAATCCTTGATTAGGTAGCCCAATGTATCTTGTGTGATGATGCCATCCTCAAAAGCTTCCTTCAAGTAATCATCAATCTCCTTTTTGAACCTGTCTGTGGGATCCCTAGGTAGCCTAGAATATACAGCTACATCATCCAATTGTGTCAGGATTTCATCCCTATAGTAGGCATAATCAAGTAGGACAATCGCCCCACCCTTGTCCGCCTTCCTTAATACTATAGTTTTATCCTTAGCTAGTGCTTTAAGAGAATCTCTTTCTGCCTTAGTAAGATTAAATCTTACCTGCTGTCTTTGATCTTGAACCGATTCTTGCATTTCTTTCTCCAGCACCTTGCAGAAAATTTGGATACTAGTGTTATTACTCCTAGGGTCAAAGGTGCTCTTCTTTCTAAACTCCACCACCTGTTCAGTACTATTGTGGCCAAAGTGCTCTTTAAGTTTCAGCATCCTCTGGAATCTTTGTAGATCAACGTGCAGGTCAAAATAATCTGTAAAACCCGTAGGTACAAAAGATAGTCCCCTTCCTAGGAGCCTCAAATCAGTTTCTGATAGTATCCTTTGGCTTAGATTAATGACAATGTTATCCTCCTCTAGTACTTAGGCGTGGTGGTCTTCCACTTGTGTTGCCCCCTCCTCGGATGGGGGCGTCCCCTCCGGCGTTTTTTGACCTCGTAGTAACCCCTTCTTGATATTGTGATCCAGTCTGTGGTCCTCCTGCAGCCACATCCTCAGAGTCCGTCCCTGAGCCTGAACTATCCACTGTGGTAAGGTTAGCTGGTCTCCTGGCCCTGAATCTCCTGGGCCTAAATTCACGTATGCGCTGTCTCTCCTCAGGTTTTAGGGTCCATTTGTAAACTTTCCGCTCACGGTAATCTTCCTGTACTGCCTCAAATTTTCTTTTTTTGAATGCAGTGAGTTCCTTCTGATATTGAATCAGCTGAGTTTGTAACTTAGCTGTCCAGTCTTCCTCACCCCTCTGCACCAGTGTGTCATTATTAACAGCCATATAGGTCTCAATTTCTATCTTCAGTTGTGATATTAAATTCCTTACCTCCTGTATCACCAATAGTATCAAGTCTAAGGCACATTTGTTTAAAATGTTACACCATCTTTCACAGAAATTAGGGTTGTTACGCCCCAGCGTGGGCACATTTTTCACTCGAAATCCTCTGGGTATAAACCCTTTGCAATAGTATTCAGAGAGGTATTGACCATGTAGCTCCAAATCCTTCTCTCTTTTCTTAAGTTTTAGTAGATGGGAAATGATATGCTCAACCGGTCTTTCTGTTGGGCCTGTAGTTAAAGTCTCAAATAGTATCCCCTGGGCATCCTCCTCCGTGTATTGAAACACCTTAGCCCCTGCTACAGCCCCACTAACTGATCCTTCAGCATTGGTATTGGCCTGTATTAACTGCACCGGTTGAGACATGTTAGAAAAGTACTGAGTAATATCGGAGTATACTATACTCAAACTTATGCTTGGGTGCTTAAAGACAAAATCATAGAACAAATCCGGAGGTAAAAGCACTCTCAATTATAATCCGGGGTGCTCAGCAAACAGTACACAATTCCAAAAATATATATATATACAGGTAGCCCTCAGTTTACGTCGGGGTTAGGTTCCAGAAGGAATGGTTGTAAATCGAAAACCGTTGTAAATTGAAACCCAGTTTATAATGTAAGTCAATGGGAAGTGAGGGAGATAGGTTCCAGGCGCCTCTCAAAATTGTCATAAGTAACACCTAATACCTTATTTTTAAAGCTTTGAAATAAAGACTTTAAATGCTAAACAGCATTATAAACCTAATAAAATAATCACACAACACAGAATATATAATTAAACTAAGTTAAATAAACAAAAATATTTGCTAAACAGCATTATAAACCTAATAAAATAATCACACAACACAGACTTTACTTGCATTTTTCTGCAAACAGTTATTTCTATGCATTCCAATCTGGACTGATTTATAGACAGGAAGATCTTGTTCCTTTGAAATCTGCTCGATAGCTCAGGTCTGGTTAAACTGATTAATTTCAGCTTTCTTGGCTTGCATATATTTGCTGCAACACAAATGGACAGCTCCACCTACTGGCTATTTTAATCAATGCACTGCTTCTCAATGCTTTTCAATAGCAGTCACATGACTGAAAAAAAGGTTATTATTATGAAACGGCGCAAATTGAACCATTGTAAACCGAGGGCCACCTGTGTGTGTGTATGTACAGGGAGTGCAGAATTATTAGGCAAGTTGTAGTTTTGAGGATTAATTCTATTATTGAACAACAACCATGTTCTCAATGAACCCAAAAAACTCATTAATATCAAAGCTGAATAGTTTTGGAAGTAGTTTTTAGTTTGTTTTTAGTTATAGCTATTTTAGGGGGATATCTGTGTGTGCAGGTGACTATTACTGTGCATAATTATTAGGCAACTTAACAAAAAACAAATATATACCCATTTCAATTATTTATTTTTACCAGTGAAACCAATATAAAATCTCAACATTCACAAATATACATTTCTGACATTCAAAAACAAAACAAAAACAAATCAGTGACCAATATAGCCACCTTTCTTTGCAAGGACACTCAAAAGCCTGCCATCCATGGATTCTGTCAGTGTTTTGATCTGTTCACCATCAACATTGCGTGCAGCAGCAACCACAGCCTCCCAGACACTGTTCAGAGAGGTGTACTGTTTTCCCTCCTTGTAAATCTCACATTTGATGATGGACCACAGGTTCTCAATGGGGTTCAGATCAGGTGAACAAGGAGGCCATGTCATTAGATTTTCTTCTTTTATACCCTTTCTTGCCAGCCACGCTGTGGAGTACTTGGACGCGTGTGATGGAGCATTGTCCTGCATGAAAATCATGTTTTTCTTGAAGGATGCAGACTTCTTCCTGTACCACTGCTTGAAGAAGGTGTCTTCCAGAAACTGGCAGTAGGACTGGGAGTTGAGCTTGACTCCATCCTCAACCCGAAAAGGCCCCACAAGCTCATCTTTGATGATACCAGCCCAAACCAGTACTCCACCTCCACCTTGCTGGCGTCTGAGTTGGACTGGAGCTCTCTGCCCTTTACCAATCCAGCCACGGGCCCATCCATCTGGCCCATCAAGACTCACTCTCATTTCATCAGTCCATAAAACCTTAGAAAAATCAGTTTTGAGATATTTCTTGGCCCAGTCTTGACATTTCAGCTTGTGTGTCTTGTTCAGTGGTGGTCGTCTTTCAGCCTTTCTTACCTTGGCCATGTCTCTGAGTATTGCACACCTTGTGCTTTTGGGCACTCCAGTGATGTTGCAGCTCTGAAATATGGCCAAACTGGTGGCAAGTGGCATCTTGGCAGCTGCACGCTTGACTTTTATCAGTTCATGGACAGTTATTTTGCGCCTTGGTTTTTCCACATGCTTCTTGCGACCCTGTTGACTATTTTGAATGAAACGCTTGATTGTTCGATGATCACGCTTCAGAAGCTTTGCAATTTTAAGAGTGCTGCATCCCTCTGCAAGATATCTCACTATTTTTGACTTTTCTGAGCCTGTCAAGTCCTTCTTTTGACCCATTTTGCCAAAGGAAAGGAAGTTGCCTAATAATTATGCACACCTGATATAGGGTGTTGATGTCATTAGACCACACCCCTTCTCATTACAGAGATGCACATCACCTAATATGCTTAATTGGTAGTAGGCTTTCGAGCCTATACAGCTTGGAGTAAGACAACATGCATAAAGAGGATGATGTGGTAAAAATACTCATTTGCCTAATAATTCTGCACTCCCTGTATGTATATATATATATATATATATATATATATATAGGACATTGCACAATGGAGTAAATATAGCTAAAGTACACAATATCACGGAAGCCTTATATGGTGCAAACAGGCTTAAATATATAAAAGACAACCAGTGTACAGAAATTACACAACAAGGTTAGCTGCAAATACATTTTAGGGAGTCATAAAGGGGCTATCTCTATTATGACTCACTGATCAGGAAACATTTAAATATAACAGTCAGACATTTCCCACCCCTATAATTATTAAGCACAAGTGGAGCACATAGATACAGGAGAATTAATCCCACAAGGTATTAAACCATTATATACATAGCTGTGTGGCATAGAATAGTTAGAAATATTAGGTACTTAACCTTGGCTTGGAAGTATATATTTTGGATCATATGATTCATGGAACTTTTGGCAATGTTATTACTGATAACTAAGGCCTAGTGAGGAATAAGTAATGGCTTGGGACTTATCAAATGCAGTCCAAGCAGGTAGAGTTAAATAAAACAAATCAGCCCTTTTGGTGTGATCAAGTGAGCAGAATCAGATCCCTCTCAAAATACAAAATATACTGTAGGCAGTTATATGTACATTTAAATCATGCCCTGTACTATCTATAGGAACATGCTTGTAGATATTTATTTTTTATGTTTCCAATACAAAACCAAATCTATATGTTCAAATAGGGCAGTATATACGTTTTCAGAATATAGGGTTGGTAGATATAAAATACGATTACAGAATATCTAGCATCATGTAGTCAAAGTAATATTGTCCACCATGTATTAGGCATCATAGTGGAAAAATCGGCTGTTGTCCTACTAGACAAACTTGGAAGTCATCATCTGGATGGATGAAATGAAACAATAGATAACCTGGTAGGAAACATTTTGTAGGACTAAAGATTAAAGGGACAGTCAAGTAAAAAAAAAACTTTCATGATTTAAATAGGGCTTGTAATTTTAAACAACTTTCCAATTTACTTTTATCACCAATTCTGCTTTGTTCTCTTGGTATTCTTAGTTGAAAGCTAATTCTAGGAGGTTAATATGCTAATTTCTTAACCATGAAGACTGCCTCTAATCTGAATGCATTTTGACCACTAGAGGGCATTAGTTCATGTGTTTCATGTAGATAACATTGAGCTAATACACGTGAAGTTACCCTGGAGTGAGCACTGATTGGCTAAAATGCAAGTCTGTCAAAAGTACTGAAATAAGGGGGCAGTTTGCAGAGGCTTAGATACAAGGTAATCACAGCAGTAAAAAGTGCATTTCTATAACAGTATTGGTTATGCAAAACTGGGAAATGGGTAATAAAGGGATTATCTTTCTTTTTAAACAGCAAAAATTCTGGTGTTGACTGTCCCTTTAACCTACGCCAGTTCTGTGTTGCGAAGATGTCTCAGATCGGTAAATTTATATCGTCTGGTAAGAGGATTGTGGGCAGGATTAGTTTCTCAAGCAAATAGAGTTGTCCCTCTCCATCTCAGCAAAGGGAATCTTAGCAGCGCAGTCTGCTCCAGTCAGGCTAGATAGATCGCTCAGTGTGAACTGCTGTCGCATCCCCCGTACTTTGTGCGAGCCACTAGAGGAAGGGGAACACTTAGTTGAGCAGGTCGCCATGTTGATGTCCTGCGAAGCCGACCGGTATCTATAAGAGGGGAATCTGGTGTTGAGAGAATAGATGCCGGTGGTTTTGGCTTCACATTGCCAAACTCGATCCAGCGATATTTCAAGTTGCCCCTAGGCCATAATGCCTTAATTGGTATGGTCCACACCTTGTCTGTAGCAGGATTATCAGCTGTTCGGTTAGAATCGCGCAAGGCTGTCACTGCATTAACTGATGTGTCTAAAGGTGCTATAGGAATCTTGTCATCATCTCCAACCACATTGAGTTGTGGCCGTATGCTGAAACTGCTAGAGATTAGATAGGACAACTTCTGATAATGCTCCTCTAACATAGCACATACTGTTTCTTCAAACAATAGCAAATTGAATGCCATATTTGAAAGCACGTGGGCTTTTTTATTTTTGTAGGGCTATAAGATTAGGTGTAATTGTTTTTATTTTTGATAATTTAATTTATTATTTTTTGCTTAGAGTTTTATTTTTTTCATAATTTAGTGTTTATTATTTTTTGTAATTTTAGATTTTTTAATTTTTTTTTGTAGTGTTAGTTTTTTTTAAAAATTTGTAATTTAGATTTTTTAATTGGTAGTTTTTTTTATTTTATTAGAATAGTTATGTTAGGTTAATTTATAGTTTAAACTTGTTTTTTTTATTTCACAGGTAAGTTTTTATTTATTTTAAGATAGTTATATTGTAATTTTAATTTAAAGCTAGGGGTTAATAGTTTAATTTAGTGTTTTGCAATGTTAGGGTGCCGCATTTTAGGGTTTAATAGGTTTAATTTTAGTAGTTACGATGTGGGGAGCTGGAAGTTTAGGGGTTAATACTTTATTATAGTGTTGGCAATGTGGGGGGGCGGCGGTTTAGGGGTTAATAGTTTATCATAGTTAAGGTGATGTGGCGGGCCGGCGGTTTAGGGGTTAATAGTTTTATTTAGGTGTCGGCGATGTCGGGGGCGGCGTATTAGGGGTAAATAACTTTAGTGTTGGTGATGTTGAGGACTGGCGGAATAGGGGTTAATAATTATATTTAGTGTTGGAGAATGGCAGATTAGGGGTTAATAGGTTTATTTAATAGTCGCGATGTGGGTGGGTGGCAGATTAGGGGTTAATAAGTTTAATATAGTGTTCGCGATGCGGGAGTTTGGCAGTTTAGGGGTTAATAGGTAGTTTATGGGTGTTAGTGTACTTTGTAACATTTTAGTTATGAGTTTTGTGAAACATTTTTGTTTCACAAAATCCATAACTACTGGTCTCAGATGGCGGTATGGATTGTGTCAGTATAGACTGTAACGCAAGCATTTTAGCCGGACCGCACAACCTGTAATACGGCGCTATGGAAAATCCTGCACTCAAAACGTAGGAATGGACGTTGTGTTACAGGCTAAAATGCTTGCGGTATAGCTATACCGCCACGACTTGTAATATGCGTTCCTGGCCATTCCAGAGTAATGGCCAATTTTTCAGTGTTAATAGCCGTACCGCAAAACTCGTAATCTAGCCGATAGTGTGTTATGTAAAGATATTCGCTCAAGTTCATTAATTGTTTTATCTGTTATTTTTTTCCAGGTAGAAAGAATCACACCCTTATTTAGTATTTTGACGTTCTATCTGTTCCAGAGGTGACTTAAAAAAAATCTACTTGGCACCAAATTTTTTGTATTTTTTTAGTCCTTTATATATTTGCACAGTTGGATAATTAAATCTAGGAAGCTGGTCACGTAAGCCTTAAATATAATTACATTTCTATTGACATTATGCTATACAGTTGCTATAGAGATCCTTTCTCATAAAAAAAAAAAAATTCTATGGATTTGAGCAGGTAAATAGAGATTGTGCACTCTTCATAAAGTGATAGGTCAAAAGTAAACTTATATGTCAGTGTTCAAAAATGTAGATATTTCTCTTGTCATGCTTTATTTGTTAGTTCTTTTCCATGAGAGCACTGAGGAACATTAGGAGCATGCATGTGTCTTGGGCACTACGGGGACATTTATTAACCCACAGTTTGGCACTTTTTCAGGTTGTGAACCAGACCGCCTGCATTTGCAGCGAGCAAGGCAGTATTTTCTACCAGAATTTAACATTGCACAAGAAATCTCTTGTTCAATGAGTCTGTGATGCTTTAATGGAGAGGTTAAGAAGTACTGGTCTTAAAGTGAAGGTAAACTTTGATGAATGAAAGCCTGGTTTTTAAAAATACTATTTAAAACAGGGCACTTTCATCAAAGTTTAGAAAGCAGCGGTTTTGTTTAAAAACTTACCTTTCTTGGAGGAAGCCAGATTAGTCATTGCTGACGTGTGAAGAGAGGATCTCTGTGCGTGGGAAGCTGCTCCGGCTGTAAAGAGAAGAAAGGTAAGTTTCCATCTTAATACGAGGAGAGTCCATGGCTTCATTCATTACTTGTGGGAAATACAGAACCTCGCCACCAGGAGGAGGCAAAGACACCCCAGCCAAAGGCTTAAATACCTCCCCCATTCCCCTCATCCCCCAGTCATTCTTTGCCTTTCAGCACAAGAGGATGGCAGAGAAGTATCGGAAGATTTGGAGTAGTCTCTTATGGAGGGTAGTACTCTTCGGAAGGGGACTGGAGTTTTAAGTAGTCTTGTCAGCCTCTCAGTGAGAGCATTGACAAATGTTAGGGTCTGGAGATGCAGGAAGAGTCTTTTTGCAAACCCATCCAGACTTGTATTAACAGCTCCTTAAGCAATCAGTGTTGACGAGTTTCACTGCCTGCTTTCTATCACTCAAGTCCATGTCAGGAGCGATGCTACAGCAGCCTGCCGTGAAGCCCGAGCAGTCAAAGGGATTTTAGAAACCATCTCAGTCTTGGAATAAAGCCAAGCAGAGTAAGAAGCCCACAGAGAAAAAATCGGCATGAAGGAGTGGCCCCCGATCCGCCTCTGGATCTCGTAGGGGGCAGACTATCTCTTTTCACGGAGGCTTGGACAAGAGATCAGGATCCTTGGGTTCTGGAGGTCATTGCCAAGGGTTACAGGATAGGTTTCAAAACTCACCCTCCCAGGGGCAGATTCCTTTTGTTAAATCTATTGTCAAGACCAGAGAAACGGGATGCCTTCCTAGAGTGCGTGAGGGATCTCTCCTCTCTAGGAGTAATTGTACCGGTACCTCTAGCAGAAAGAGGTCTAGGGTACTATTCAAACCTTTTCGTGGTCCCAAAGAAGGAGGGCATGTTTTGCCTGATTCTAGACCTAAAGTGCTTAAACAAGTTTCTGTCGATCCCATCGTTCAAGATGGAGACGATAAGGTCTATTCTGCCCATAGTTCAAGAGGGTCAGTTCATGACTACAATAGACTTGAAGGAGGCTTACCTTCATGTGCCAATGCACAAGGATCACTTCAAGTTCCTACGATTCGCTTTTCTGTACCAGCACTTCCAGTTTGTAGCTCTCTCCTTCGGTCTGGCTACTGCTCCAAGAGTCTTTTTGAAGGTTCTGGGAGCTTTGCTTGTGGTGGCGAGATCCAGAGGTATTGCAGTAGCACCTTATCTGAACAATATCCTGGTCCAGGCTCCGTCCTTCCGGTTGGCAGAGGACCATTCGAGAGCTCTTCTACTTCTTCTACGATCTTTTTGAAGGTTCTGGGAGCTTTGCTCGTGGTGGCGAGATCCAGAGGTATTGCAGTAGCACCTTATCTGAACAACATCCTGGTCCAGGCTCCGTCCTTCCGGTTGGCAGAGGACCATTCGAGAGCTCTTCTACTTCTTCTACGATCTCATTGGTGGAAGATAAACTCAGGAAAGAGTTCTCTGGTTCCCAGTAGCAGAATGGAGTTCCTGGGCTTGATAATAGACTCAATATCCATGAAGATATTCCTGATAGACCAGAGACGTTGAAAAATTTCCTCCAGCTGTCTTGCCCTTCAGACCTCCTCAAGGCCATCTGTGGCCCGATGTATAGAGGTGATTGGGCTCATGGTATCCAGTATAGATGTCATTCCATTCGCCACGTTCCATCTACGACCTCTTCAGTTGTGCATGCTGAGGCAATGGAATGGTGATCACTCGGATCTATCCCAACAGATCTCTCTGGGCATCCAGTTGAGGGAATCCCTCTCTTGGTGGCTCCATCCAGATCAGCTGTCCCAGGGGACATCCTTCCTGAGACCATCCTGGGAGATTGTGACGTCGGACGCAAGCTTCTCAGGATGGGAGCTGTTGTGGTGCCAAGAAGGCACAGGGCAGGTGGAATCGGGAGGAGTTGCTTCTTCCAATCAACATCCTGGAACTTTGAGCGATCTTCAACGCTCTGAGGGCTTGGTCCTCCTGGGTTCATCCCAGTTCATCAGATTCCAGTCAGATAACATTACCTTGGTGGCTTATATCAACCATCAGGGGGGAACGAGAAGCTCCCTAGCCATGAGGGAAGTATCTCAGATTCTGGAGTGGGCGGAGACCCACAACTGCTCACTGTCAGCATTCTACATCCCTGGTGTGGACAACTGGAAAGTGGACTTTCTCTGCAGACAATCGTTTCATCCGGGGGAATTGTCTCTTCACCCCGAAGTGTTCGCGGAGATTTGCAACAGATGGGGGACTCCGGAGATAGATCTCATGGCGTCCAGACTCAACTTCAAGCTACCCAGATACGGGTCGCGGTCCAGGGACCACAGGCATAACTGATAGATGCCTTAGCATTGCCTTGGGGATTCAACCTAGTCTACATATTTCCACCGTTACCACTTCTACCTCGAGTAGTGGCCCGCATCCAGCAGGAGCATGCCTCAACTATTCTGATTGCTCCGCTGTTGCCGCGAAGGATGTTGTTTGCAGATCTAGTGGGGATGTCATTGTCTCCTCCATGGAGGTTGCATTGTCACAGGGATCTGCTGGACAGGGCCCCTTTGTGCATCAAAATCTAGATTCTCTGAGGCTGACTGCGTGGAGATTGAACGCTTAGTCTTAGCCAGGAGAGGGTTTTCTGAGAGTGTGATTGATACTCTCATTCAAGTCAGGAAGCTGGTCACCCAACGCATCTATCATAAGGCGTGAGTCTTGTGGATATTCCTGGCATAAGGTCAGGGTATCCAGGATACTTTCCTTCCTCCAGGACGGCTTGGAGAAGGGACTTGCCTCCAGTTCCTTAAAAGGACAAATTTCGGCTCTATCTGTGTTGTTACAAAAGAAGCTCGCTGAGCTTCCTGATATACAGTCTTTTGTTCAGGCTCTATCCAGGATCAGGCCTGTATTTAGACATTCTGCTCCTCCTTGGAGTTTGAATCTGGTTCTTAGGGTTTCGTAGAGGGCTCCGTTTGAGCCTATGGATTCTCTTGACATTAAGATACTGTCTTGGAAGGTTTTTTTTCAACTGGCTATTGCTTCAGCATGCAGAGTCTATGAGTTGGCGGCCTTGTAATGTGAGCCTACTTACCTGGTTTTTCATGCCAATAAGGCTGTCCTTCGCACTGGGTTTGGATTTCTCCCTAAGGTTTGTCTAATCGTAACATTAATCAGGAGATTGTAGTTCCTTCCTTGTGTCCTAACCCTTCTTCTACTTCAAAGGAACGGTTACTTCATAACTTCATAACTGATGTGGTTCGAGCTTTGAAATTTTATTTTCAGGCTACAAAGGATTTCAGACAGACTTCAGCATTGTTTGTTGTCTATTCAGGGAAGTGCAAAGGGCAGAATGCTTCTTCCACTTCCCTGTCTTTTGGCTGAGGAGCATGATTCGCTTGGCTTATGAGACAGCGGGACATAAGCCTCCTCAGTGGATTACGGCTCACTCAACTAGAGCTGTGGCTTCTTCTTGGGCCTTCAAGAATGAGGCCTCTATGAAGCAGATTTTTAAGGCGGCTACCTGGTCCTCCTTACATACTTTTTCAAAGTTTTACAAATTTTATGTTTTTGCTTCGGGTGAAGCAGCTTTTTGGAGAAAGGTTTTGCAGGCTGTGGTGCCCTCAGACTAGGGTCCGCCTCTTTTTTACCCTCCGATTTTCATTCAGTGTCCTCTAGAGCGTGAGTATTTGTTTCCCACAAATAATGAATGAAGCCATGGATTCTCCTCGTATTAAGATGGAAAACATAAATTATGCTTACCTGATAATTTCATTTCCACCTGTACGAGGCGAGTCCACGGCTCCCGCCCAGTTCTCCATTGGGCGACCTAAATTTGTTTTGTTTTTCTTCTGGCACCATTTATACCCTGATATTTCTCCTACTTTTCCTTGTTCCCTCGGCAGAATGACTGGGGGATGAGGGAAGTGGGAGAAGTATTTAAGCCTTTGGCTGGGGTGTCTTTGCCTCCTCCTGGTGGCTAGGTTCTGTATTTCCCACAAGTAATGAATGAAGCCATGGACTTTCCTCGTACAGATGGAAATTAAATTATTAGGTAAGCATAATTTATGTTTTTTTAAACAAAATGGCTGCTTTCTAAACTTTGATGAATGAAAGTGCCCCTGTTTTTAATAGAATTTTTAAGAAACAATCTTTTATTCATCAAAGTTTACCTTCACTAATGGGATCCAGAGCTGCCCTGTTTGTCAGAGACAACAATGTTATACATGTAGTGCTCAAGACGTACAAGTACCACTTGGCAGCAACAGAGAACTGCTTAGCAGCAGTTGTACAGCCAGGCTACGCAATGGCTGCTGCTAATAGGTTCACATGCAAGACAAGCAGTTCTCTGTGACTCGCAAACGGTACTTTAACTATGCTTTTATCCCCATTTGCAGGGGTTAAACACTTAAAGTTGCAGGTTCATTTGTGATAAAATGTACATGCTCTAACAGATTCGATCGTGTCATTGTTTCATTATAATGGCCCTTAAAGGGACAGTAACGTCAGAATTAAACTTTGATGATTCGGATAGAGCATGCAATTTTAACCAACTTTCCAATTTACTTTGGTTATCAAATTTGCTTTGTTCTCTTGCTACTATTTATTGAAGAGTAAAACTAGGTAGGCTCATAAGACACTCAGGAGTGTGCTTGTGTCTTTAGTACTAAAGACACGTGCACACTCCTGAGCTCTTATGAGCCTACCTAGTTTTACTCTTTAATAAATGATACCAAGAAAACAAAGCAAATTGAATTTGATAACGGAAGTAAATTGGAAAGGTGTTTAAAATTTCCAGCTCTCTGAATCATAAAAGTTTAATTTTGACTTTACTGTCCCGTAAAGTTAAAGAGACACTAAACCAAAAAAAATTCTTTCATGAATGAAGTTGAGAATACAATTTTAAACAACATTTCAGTTTACTTCTATTATCTAATTTGCTTAATTCTTTAGATATCCTTTGTTGAAGAAATTGCAATTCACATGGGTGAACCAATCACACAAGGCATCTGTGTGCAGCTACCAATCGGTAGCTACAGAGCCTATCTAAATATGCTTTTCAGCAAAGTGTATCAAGAGAACAAAACAAATTAGATACAGTTGCAAGAAAAAGTATGTGAACCCTTTGGAATGATATGGATTTCTGCACAAATTGGTCATAAAATGTGATCTGATCATCATCTAAGTCACAACAATAGACAATCACAGTCTGCTTAAACTAATAACACACAAAGAATGAAATGTTGCCATGTTTTTATTGAACACACCATGTAAACATTCACAGTGCAGGTGGAAAAAGTATGTGAACCCTTGGATTTAATAACTAGTTGAACCTCCTTTGGCAGCAATAACTTCAACCAAACGTTTCCTGTAGTTGCAGATCAGACGTGCACAACGGTCAGGAGTAATTTTTGACCATTCCTCTTTACAGAACTGTTTCAGTTCAGCAATATTCTTGGGATGTCTGGTGTGAATCACTTTCTTGAGGTCATGCCACAGCATCTCAATCGGGTTGAGGTCAGGACTCTGACTGGGCCACTTCAGAAGGCGTATTTTCTTCTGTTTAAGCCATTCTGTTGTTGATTTACTTCTATGCTTTGGGTCATTGTCCTGTTGCAACACCCATCTTCTGGTGAGCTTCAGCTGGTAGACAGATGGCCTTAAGTTCTCCTGCAAAATGTCTTGATAAACTTGGGAATTTATTTTTCCTTCGATGATAGCAATCCGTCCAGGCCCTGACGCAGCAAAGTAGCCCCAAACCATGATGCCCCCACCACCATACTTCACAGTTGGGATGAGGTTTTGATGTTGGTGTGCTGTGCCTCTTTTTCGCCACACATAGTGTTGTGTGTTTCTTCCAAACAACTCAACTTTGGTTTCATCTGTCCACAGAATATTTTGCCAGTACTGCTGTGGAACATACAGCAATGTTTTGTTTGGACAGCAGTGGCTTCCTCTGTGGTATCCTCCCATGAAATCCATTCTTGTTTAGTGTTTTACGTATTGTAGATTTGCTAACAGGGATGTTAGCATTTGTCAGTGACTTTTGTAAGTCTTTAGCTGACACTCTAGGATTCTTCTTCACCTCATTGAGCAGTCTGCGCTGTGCTCTTGAGGTCATCGTTACAGGACGGCCACTTCTAGGGAGAGTAGCAGCAGTGCTGAACTTTCTCCATTTATAGACAATTTGTCTTACCGTGGACTGATGAACAGCAAGGCTTTTGGAGATACTTTTATAACCCTTTCCAGCTTTATGCAAGTCAACAATTCTTAATCGTAGGTCTTCTGAGAGCTCTTTTGTGTGAGGCATCATTCACATCAGGCAATGCTTCTTGTGAAAAGCAAACCCAGAACTGGTGTGTGTTTTTTATAGGGCAGGGCAGCTGTAACCAACATCTCCAATCTCATCTCATTGATTGGACTCCAGTTGGCTGACATCTCACTCCAATTAGCTCTTGGAGATGTCATTAGTCTAGGGGTTCACATACTTTTTCCACCTGCACTGTGAATGTTTACATGGTGTGTTCAATAAAAGCATGGCAACATTTCATTCTTTGTGTGTTATTAGTTTAAGCAGACTGTGATTGTCTATTGTTGTGACTTAGATGATGATCAGATCACATTTTATGACCAATTTGTGCAGAAATCCATATCATTCCAAAGGGTTCACATACTTTTTCTTGCAACTGTAATAGAAGTAAATTAGAAAGTTGTTTAAAATTGCATGCTCTTTCTAAATCATGAAATAAAAAAAGTTGGGTTTCATGTCCCTTTAAACTCCATAGGTGCATCCTAGTTTAATACTTATAAATATGTGATGCATGTTACCACACACACACAAGCCTTGGTTAGCAACCTATTTGCAACATCTTAAATGAGAACAGAGTGAGCTCATTTAAACCTCAGTTAGTGTAAAATGTAGCTCACCTTAGTACAGTTGACAGAGCTATGACACACTATTATTTTAGTATTTCTTTAACCCTGTAAATTGTTCTAATATTATTCTATGCTCTTGGTCTTAGGCTGTATGTTAAGCTCTGAAAAGCAGATACAAACCATTATGAAGATCTGCTATCTATAAAATATAGGCGATATAAGATTTTTAGAAATTACTATAAAATGTCATTTCCATTTCAATATCACTTTTGTGGCACCTGTTAATGCTAATGTAATGAATTAATGCCGATTAGTTTAGAAATACTTCTTGTATGAAAATGAAATTTTGTTTACTCTGAAGTGTTGTTTCTAATGATTCCATGTGACATTTCACATAATCTAAGAACTGCTACTTATTATCAATGCTCAGATGTTCCATACCTTATACTATGATTATATTGACAATCACGGCACATATGCTTTCATCTGCAGATGTATATTTCATGAATTACCTATTGTGTAAAAGCACTGTTGCTTGGTATCCATTCATGCCAGTGATAAAAGTATGTAGTTTGTAGCTGGATCTCCAGATGGTTTCCATAGTAACTTTAATGGTGTAGCTACACTTTTCATTTTCTCTTCATTGAGTACATTTCAGAGGCTGGTCTGAACACAGGAATTCAGTATTTTGTGTAAAGTGAAAATAATTTGATATGGTTTCTGTGTCCTGATAAGCAGGCAGTGCCTATAGACACAGTGGGCTCCATGTTCTAAGCAGCGGAGACTGTTTTGGGGCCCTTGTGGTACAGGTTTGCTTCTGTGAACATTCTTAACCTCACGGTCATCTCGCTTCATTTGGGGTGATTGACAGGCCCTGCTCTCATGAGGTAACTGCAGGCACGAAGACAGGCTGAAAGACTCCCTAGTTGGGAACTATGTCCATCTGTCTTTCAATATATCCAGCCCAGTACCCTCACCAGTTATTCTCCCTATATAGGGCTAGATTACAAGTGGAGTGTTAATTTGCCAATTTACAGGCACGCAATAAATACCCATACATTACAAGTGGTCAGACCTCTGGTTAATATTTTAAATGTCCCCCAATTGCCCCCCAAAAAATGCATGATGTCCCTTTAAAAAAAAAAAAATGTAGCATTTTTAAAAAATAAACAAAAAAACAACTGCACTAAGCAGTTTTTTGGGGCTAAAGTTAGCAGGTACGGGGTGTTAGGAAAAGAAAAAGGCACTAAAAAGTTCCTTTACATTGCAGTCTGTGTGGTCCCTGTAAATATATATATATATATATATATATATATATATGTATGTATAGGCTTATATATATATGTGTGTGTGTGTTTATATGTGTGTATACATTTATGTTCCATATTATAATAAATTATTTCAGAAATGTAAACTTTTAAACTGTTGTGGTTTCAGAAATCAATTTTGGGCAAACACCTTGCAGTGCTCCATGCAGGACTAGGAAGCTGGTGACTTAGAAATAGGGAAAACAGAGGAAGAGTTAAGGGACATTTAACACTAACTACATTTTATAAGTTTAGTATTGGAGTTATTCCCTACCTTCCTCCATCGCCATGGTTACTGTAATGTTGAAATCTAGGGTTCACTGCACTCCAGTGCTGATTTGTTTGCACGTGTGCAGCAACTCTCCTTTAGATACCCGCAGTGTAAAATATATATTCCAAACTATACTGATACAATTACATACTATAATTTCTTAGGCCTAGATTTAGAGTTGGTTTTGGGCTACCGCCGGTATTTAGAGTCAGTCATTAAAGGGTCTAACGCTCACTTTCCAGCCGCGACTTTTCCATACCGCAGATCCCCTTACGTCATTTGCGTATCCTATCTTTTCAATGGGATCTTTCTAACGCTGGTATTTAGAGTCTTGGCTGAAGAGAGCGTTAGAAATCTAACGACAAAACTCCAGCCGCAGAAAAAAGTCAGTAGTTAAGAGCTTTCTGGGCTAACGCCGGTTCATAAAGCTCTTAACTACTGTGCTCTAAAGTACACTAACACCCATAAACTACCTATGTACCCCTAAACCGAGGTCCCCCCACATCGCCGCCACTCGATTAAATTTTTTTAACCCCTAATCTGCTGACCGCCACCTACGTTATACTTATGTACCCCTAATCTGCTGCCCCTAACACCGCCGACCCCTATATTATATTTATTAACCCCTAATCTGCCCCCCACAACGTCGCCGCCAGCTACCCACAATAATTAACCCCTAATCTGCCGACCGCAAAGCACCGCCACCTACGTTATCCTTATGTACCCCTAATCTGCTGCCCCTAACACCGCCGACCCCTATATTATATTTATTAACCCCTAATCTGCCCCCCTCAACATCGCCTCTACCTGCCTACACTTATTAACCCCTAATCTGCCGAGCGGACCGCACCGCTACTATAATAAAGTTATTAACCCCTAATCCGCCTCACTCCCGCCTCAATAACCCTATAATAAATAGTATTAACCCCTAATCTGCCCTCCCTAACATCGCCGACACCTAACTTCAATTATTAACCCCTAATCTGCCGACCGAATACTTTTTTAATTTAGAATAGGGTAGGGCATTTTTTTATTTTGGGGGGCTTTGTTATTTTATTAGGGGGCTTAGAGTAGGTGTAATTAGTTTAAAATTGTTGTAATATTTTTCTAATGTTTGTAAATATTTTTTTATTTTTTGTAACTTAGTTCTTTTTTATTTTTTGTACTTTAGTTAGTTTATTTCATTGTATTTATTTGTAGATATTGTATTTAATTAATTTATTGATAGTGTAGTGTTAGGTTTAATTGTAGATTCGGTCGGCAGATTAGGGGTTAATAATTGAAGTTAGGTGTCGGCGATGTTAGGGATGGCAGATTAGGGGTTAATACTATATATTATAGGGTTATTGAGGCGGGAGTGAGGCGGATTAGGGGTTAATAACTTTATTATAATAGCGGCGCGGTCCGGTCGGCAGATTAGGGGTTAATAAGTGTAGGCAGGTGGAGGTGACGTTGTGGGGGGCAGATTAGGGGTTAATAAATATAATATAGGGGTTGGCGGTGTTAGGGGCAGCAGATTAGGGGTACATAGGGATAATGTAAGTAGCGGCGGTTTACGGAGCGGCAGATTAGGGGTTAAAAAAAATATGCAGGGGTCAGCGATAGCGGGGGCGGCAGATTAGAGGTTAATAAGTGTAAGGCTAGGGGTGTGTAGACTCGGGGTACATGTTAGGGTGTTAGGTGCAGACGTAGGAAGTGTTTCCCCATAGAAAACAATGGGGCTGCTGAACGCGGCTTTTTTGCAGGTGTTAGGTTTTTTTTCAGCTCAAACAGCCCCATTGTTTTCTATGGGGGGATCGTGCACGAGCACGTTTTTGAAGCTGGCCGCGTCCGTAAGCACCGCTGGTATCGAGAGTTGCAGTGGCGTTAAATTATGCTCTACGCTCCCTTTTTGGAGCCTAACGCACTGAAAACCCAGCCATTCTGTGAACTCTAAATACCAGCGGTATTTAAAAGGTGCGGCCAGAAAAAAGCACGCGTAGCTAATGCACCCCTTTGGCCGCAGAACTCTAAATCTAGGCGTTAGTGTCACTAGCAATGCTGCTACTGTGTGTTTAACTCTTTGTGAGGCTTAAACACAGCACTCAGGATCCACAGAGCACTGCTGGTGCTGAGTGGAAACTGATGCTGATCCAATAAGCAGCGCTAGCCACACATTTAGCTTGTGCAACTAATGTTGGGGACCAGCACAAAGAGTTGCAGTTTCGCTAGTGAAAAAATCACTTAATAACACTTTTTTTGTTGTTGTTTTTTTAGCACTTTCTGCTTGAATATTTTATGCCATTCGTGTATATGTTGGGCCATGTATTATTCCCTACTTTTTGAATATGCATGAAAATATGTCTCAGATTAAAGCAAACCTGCTTGAAAATATGTGGTGTGTCTTTTTGAATAATCCCTAAATGTCTTTGTTAAAATGTAAGAAGACATTCTAGAGTTTATGGTTCTAAACATCACACTTAAAGGGACAGTAAACACCAGATTTTTTATTGTTTAAAAAGAAAGATAATCCTTTTATTCCCCATTCCCCAGTTTTGCATATCCAACACGGTTAAATTAATATACTTTTTTACTCTGTGATTACCTTGTGTCTAACCCTCTGCAGACTGCCCCCTTATTTTAGTTATTTTGACAGACTTGCATTTTAGCCAATCAGTGCCCTCTCATAAGTAACTCCACTGGCGTGAGCACAATGTTATTTGTATGGCACACATGAACCAATGCCCTCTAGCTTTGAAAAACTCAAATGCCCTGAGATAAGAGGCGGCCTTCAAGGACTTAAAACCTAGCACATGAGCCTACCTAGGTTTAGCTTTCAACTAAGAATACCAAGAGAAAACAAAGCAAATTTGATGATAAAAGTAAACTGGAAAGTTGTTTAAAATTACATGACCTATCTGAATCATGAAAGTTTAATTTTGACTAGACTGTCCCTTTAATTTACTTTGCTTCTAAAGCAAGGTTATTGCATTTGTGGCCTAGGGCCCTAAAGTCCTACTCATGTGCAAGTTGTTTTTGCTTATATGTATTGATATTAGTGTAAAATACACACACATATAGATAAACAGGTGTAAATTATACACACATATAGATAAACAGGTGTAAATTGCACACACTCATATAGATAAACAGGTGTAAATTACAGACACACATAGATAAACTGTTGTAAATTACAGACACACATAGATAAACAGTTGTAAATTACACACACACACATATAGACAAACAGGTGTAAATTACTCACACACATATAGATAAACAGGTGTAAATTACACATACACACATATAGATAAACAGGTGTAAATTACACACACACACATATAGATAAACAGGTGTAAATTACACACACACACATATAGATAAACAAGTTTAAATTACACACACACATATAGATAAACAAGTGTAAATTACACACATACATATAGATAAACAGGTGTAAATTACACACATATAGATAAACAGGTGTAAATTACACACACACATATAGATAAACAAGTGTAAATTACACACACACATATAGATAAACAGATGTAAATTACACACACACATATAGATAAACAAGTGTAAATTACACACACACATATATATAAACAAGTGTAAATTACACACACACATAGATAAACCGGTGTAAATTACACACACACACATATAGACAAACAAGTGTAAATTACACACACACATAGATAAACAGGTGTAAATTACACACACATATAGATAAACAGGTGTAAATTACACACACACACATATAGATAAACAAGTGTAAATTACACACACACACATAGATAAAAAGGTGTAAATTACACACACACACATTTATATATATATATATATATATATATATATATATATATATATATATATATATATATATAAAAACAGGTGTAAATTACACGCACACATATATATATACACAGGTGTTTGTAAATTGCACCTCTTAGCCAATAGCTTGCTAGTCATATGGCATAATGCCGAACGGCTAGCACAGCTATTGGCAAAGAGGTGAAAATTTTACCTCATTAAAAACAATAGCGTTTTGCCATGGGCGGCCGGAAACGCTCATCTCGCTCGCGTGCAAATAAATGTACTTTCAGCATAAAGTTTTTTTTATACTTTATGACTGTAAGTCCCCTTTATTTATAATACTGTTAAGTCCTAGCGTTTTAAAAACGCTAGGATTTATAATCACTTTAAAGGGACAGTATACATCAATTTTCATATAACTGCATGTAATAGACACTACTATAAAGAAGAATATGCACACATACTGATATAAAAATCCTGCATAAAACCTTTTAAAAACGTAGAAGCTCCCAATTTAACACTATTGATGAGGTTTGGCTGGGACACCCACTGAAATGGGCTGAGAAAGCATGAAGAGCAGACACTGGGAAATCAGACCGGCCCTGGAAATTTGTATGACCCCGCCCCCTCTGGACCAGCCCTGCCCTGCCCCCTCCTGATCAGCCCAGCCCCCTCTGGCTCATGGCCCAATCCGGCCCTGTATCTCATACACACTTACACTGACTGTCCTGGCTCAGCTCTGAGTTACTATACAGTCAGCTGCTATTTAAATCAGAGCTTATGGAGTCTGGAGATCCCTGAACAAGGCGCGACTTGCTCTACAAGGCATGGTTATTGGCTGGTGGGCGAACTCCAAAAATATCAGTCTGAAGTGTAAAACGTTCCTACCTGCAGCTTGGTGGTGTCGGTGTCACCCCCTCCCTGAGCTTGTCTTGTGCGGTCCACGCCCCCCCAGTGACGCAACTGCCCACTCCCACATGATGTAACTCACAGTGCACGCACGTTCCATGTGTGAGTGTATATTATTGAACAGCCGAAGTGGCCTACAGGTTCTCGGTGTGGGCGGGGCTAAGGGAACCGGCGGCGCACTGGTAACTTGCCTTTTGCGCAGAATACATTAGTTAGAAGCGGCGCGTGCAAGGTTTGTGAGCGTGCACATCCCTCACAACTGTGCTTTGCTGCTCTCCACACACTGCAGCTGCCGCTGCCGGCCCACTGGGATTTTTCCTGGTATCCCGGCAGCCCAATCCGGCCGTGAGCAGACACTCCCACCCACCTCCCCTGCATATGAAAAGACCCATAAGACAAACAGGAGCAAGCAGGAATCAGTAAAACATCTAAAACAGACTTTGGGGCTTGGTTAGGAGTGTGAAAATCTCCTAACCAAATAATCAAAACTATACATTATTACAAAAACACTACCAGATGGGCTATATAAATGGATCATCTACAAAATATTTATGCAAAGAAAAATCTAGTGTAACATGTCCCTTTAAGGCTTCCTTGTGTTATGAAGCTGGCCATCCCTACTCTCTAACACACTAGATAATTTTCTCTTTCTTACTGTTGCGTCCCTTTAAGGCTATTTTGTGTCCTCTTCATAATTAGCAAAGAAATAAAAATTAAAAAAAAAAAAAGTATGTTAACTTGCAAGAAATACTGATAAATAAAACCTTCTTAATGTGTATCACCCAAATCCCCTTCATTTAGTTAAACATTTGCATTACTTCCTTGTTTTGCAAATGTAGTTTGCATTTCAACTGTCATTTTTTTCAGTTTGCATAGTGTATTTTTAACGGCTTATATCTTAAACTTGCTGTGCACAGCCAATGGTTAAAATGTTTAGGTATACTTAAAAGGACAGTAAACATAAAAAATGTTACATAATTCTGCACTATGTAATTACATACCATTATCCTAGTGACACCTTCAAAAACAAGAGATGTGATAGATTTAAAGGGACAGTGAAATAAAAATTAAGCTTTCATGATTTAGATAGAGCATGCAATTTTAAACAACTTTCCAATTTACTTCTGTTATCAAATTTGCTTTGTTCATTTGGTTTCTTTTATTGAAGAGTAAAACTAGGTAGGCTCATAAGAGCCCAGGAGTGTGCACGTGTCTTTAGTACTCTATGGCAGCACTGTTTTGCAACATTATTTGTAGCTTTGTTATACAATGTTGCAAAACACTGCTGTACTAAAGACACAAGCACACTCTTGAGTGTCTTATGAGCCTAGTTTTACTCTTTAATAAAAGATACCATGACAATAAAGCAAATTTGCTAACAGAAGTGAATTGGAAAGTTGTTTAAAATTGCATGCTCTATCCCAATCATGATTGTTTACTTTTGACTTTATTGTCCCTTTAAGAATCTGTTTTGAAATTACATTGCACTGTACATTTAATGTTTTCCTAAGTATTTAAAATAAGTTTTAATTCGTAATTTAAGTTTGTATTTTGCAATATATTTTAATAGGAATTTCAGTAAACTTTATAAAAATATTTTTTTTTAATACATACTTTTATTAAAATGTCTTCATCTTACTATCAGTGCGCTTTTTAAAATGCTTTTTTTCTTTCCTATGGCATGGAGAGTACACAACTTCATTCCAATTACTAGTGGGATATTTAACTCCTGGCCAGCAGGAGGAGGCAAAGAGCACCCCAGCAAAGATGTTAAGTGTAACATCCCTTACCCATAATCCCCAGTCATTCTCTTTGCCTTTGTCAATGGAGGATGTGCAAAGTCGGTGTCTGAAGATATTTAATCCTTTTAATGGGTACTTTTCCCTGCAAGCAAGGATTAGGGTCTAGCTGTATCCACGTCAATTTCTTTATTAAGAGTAGTGGTGGATTTAAGGAGTTAGAAGGTGGCGAGGTAGTCTTTGCTTTACTTCTAACACTTTGCTACCCCTTTGCAGAAAGCCAGGGTTGGTTACTCTGTACTTTCTTTTACTACAGGTCCCTGAAAGGGAGTTGAGTACCGGTTACACCTAAGTAGCTGTTATCTGCCCTGCAGCTGGATCCACAGGTAAGTGCTTTTGCCTTCTAGGTACTGAAGGACAGCACTTTTGAGGTTATCTCTCAAATGGATCATTTTTGGGACTTAGTTATCCTTATTGATACGGTTACATATTATGGACAGCTTTAATGGCACTTTACAGGCACACTATATGTTGAGAGACAGTAAAAGAGGCTATACTTGGCAGAACGATTTGTGTTATGGGATTTTTACCTATATTTGTGCTTAGCTTATTTTCAGAGAGTTAGGGGCTAAGAGGTTTTATTATGTATTCTGGTATTTTTACTTTACTAGGGCCATTTGTAATTTTCATGTGCTTGCTATGTGGCACAGTTTCTTTTCTTCTGTTATGTGTGATCAGTCCACGGGTCATCATTACTTCTGGGATATAACTCCTCCCCAACAGGAAATGCAAGAGGATTCACCCAGCAGAGCTGCATATAGCTCCTCCCCTCTACGTCACTCCCAGTCATTCTCTTGCACCCAACGACTAGATAGGATGTGTGAGAGGACTATGGTGATTATACTTAGTTTTTATAACTTCAATCAAAAGTTTGTTATTTTACAATAGCACCGGAGCGTGTTATTACCTCTCTGGCAGAGTTTGAAGAAGAATCTACCAGAGTTTTTTACTATGATTTTAACCGGAGTAGTTAAGATCATATTGCTGTTTCTCGGCCATCTGAGGGAGGTAAAAGCTTCAGATCAGGGGACAGCGGGCAGATGAATCTGCATTGAGGTATGTAGCAGTTTTTATTTTCTGAATGGAATTGATGAGAAAATCCTGCCATACCGTTATAATGACATGTATGTATACTCTACACTTCAGTATTCTGGGGATGGTATTTCACTGGAATTACTCTGTTAAAAGTACATTAAACCTTTTAATAGGTATTTATTATGTTAAACGTTTTTGCTGGAATGTAGAATCGTTTGCATTTTCTGAGGTACTGAGTGAATAAATGTTTGGGCATTATTTTTCCACTTGGCAGTTGCTTGTTTTAATTGTGACAGTTTCGTTTCTCTCTCACTGCTGTGTGTGAGGGGGAGGGGCCGTTTTTGGCGCTCTTTGCTACGCATCAAAAATTTCCAGTCAGTTACTCTTGTATTTCCTGCATGATCCGGTTCATCTCTAACAGAACTCAGGGGTCTTCAAACTTCTTTGGAGGGAGGTAGATTCTCTCAGCAGAGCTGTGAGACTTATATATTGACTGTGATTAAAAACGTTGCTCTGTAATTTTTATGTTTCAAATTTAATTATTGTTACTTTACTAATGGGAACAAACCTTTGCTAAAAGTTGTGTTGTTTTCAAGGATTGATGCTATAACTGTTTTTCAGTTCATTATTTCAACTGTCATTTAATCGTTTAGTGCTTCTTTGAGGCACAGTACGTTTTTGTTAAATAAGATTGTAACCAAGTTGCAAGTTTATTGCTAGTGTGTTAAACATGTCTGATTCAGAGGAAGATACCTGTGTCATTTGTTCCAATGCCAAGGTGGAGCCCAATAGAAATTTATGTACTAACTGTATTGATGCTACTTTAAATAAAAGCCAATCTGTACAAATTGAACAAATTTCACCAAACAGCGAGGGGAGAGTTATGCCGACTAACTCGCCTCACGTGTCAGTACCTGCATCTCCCGCCCGGGAGGTGCGTGATATTGTGGCGCCTAGTACATCTGGGCGGCCATTACAGATAACATTACAAGATATGGCTACTGTTATGACTGAAGTTTTGGCTAAATTACCAGAACTAAGAGGCAAGCGTGATCACTCTGGGGTGAGAACAGAGTGCGCTGATAATACTAGGGCCATGTCTGATACTGCGTCACAGCTTGCAGAGCATGAGGACGGAGAGCTTCATTCTGTGGGTGACGGTTCTGATCCAAACAGATTGGATTCAGATATTTCAAATTTTAAATTTAAATTGGAGAACCTCCGTGTATTACTAGGGGAGGTTTTAGCGGCTCTTAATGATTGTAACACTGTTGCAATACCAGAGAAATTGTGTAGGTTGGATAAATACTTTGCGGTACCGGCGAGTACTGACGTTTTTCCTATACCTAAGAGACTAACTGAAATTGTTACTAAGGAGTGGGATAGACCCGGTGTGCCGTTCTCACCCCCTCCAATATTTAGAAAGATGTTTCCAATAGACGCCACCACACGGGACTTATGGCAAACGGTACCTAAGGTGGAGGGAGCAGTTTCTACTTTAGCTAAGCGTACCACTATCCCGGTGGAGGATAGCTGTGCTTTTTCAGATCCAATGGATAAGAAATTAGAGGGTTACCTTAAGAAAATGTTTGTTCAACAAGGTTTTATATTGCAACCCCTTGCATGCATCGCGCCGATTACGGCTGCGGCAGCATTTTGGATTGAGTCTCTGGAAGAGAACCTTAGTTCAGCTACGCTGGACGACATTACGGACAGGCTTAGAGTCCTTAAACTAGCTAATTCATTCATTTCGGAGGCCGTAGTACATTTAACCAAACTTACGGCTAAGAACTCAGGATTCGCCATTCAGGCACGTAGGGCGCTGTGGCTAAAATCCTGGTCGGCTGATGTAACTTCTAAGTCCAAATTACTTAATATACCTTTCAAGGGGCAAACTTTATTTGGGCCCGGTTTGAAAGAAATTATCGCTGACATTACAGGAGGTAAGGGCCACGCCCTGCCTCAAGACAAAGCCAAAGCTAAGGCTAGACAGTCTAATTTTCGTCCCTTTCGGAATTTCAAAGCAGGAGCAGCACCAACTTCCACTGCACCAAAACAGGAAGGAGCTGTTGCTCGTTACAGACAAGGCTGGAAACCTAACCAGTCCTGGAACAAGGGCAAGCAGGCCAGGAAACCTGCTGCTGCCCCAAAGACAGCATGAATCGAGGGCCCCCGATCCGGGACCGGATCTAGTGGGGGGCAGACTCTCTCTCTTCGCCCAGGCTTGGGCAAGAGATGTTCAGGATCCCTGGGCACTAGAGATCATATCTCAGGGATACCTTCTAGACTTCAAATTCTCTCCCCCAAGAGGGAGATTTCATCTGTCAAGGTTGTCAACAAACCAGATAAAGAAAGAAGCGTTTCTACGCTGTGTACAAGATCTGTTATTAATGGGAGTGATCCATCCGGTTCCGCGGTCGGAACAAGGACAAGGGTTTTACTCAAACCTGTTTGTGGTTCCCAAAAAAGAGGGAACTTTCAGGCCAATCTTGGATTTAAGGATCCTAAACAAATTCCTAAGAGTTCCATCGTTCAAAATGGAAACTATTCGGACAATCTTACCCATGATCCAAAAGGGTCAGTACATGACCACAGTGGATTTAAAGGATGCTTACCTTCACATACCGATTCACAAAGATCATTACCGGTATCTAAGGTTTGCCTTCTTAGACAGGCATTACCAGTTTGTAGCTCTTCCATTCGGATTGGCTACGGCTCCAAGAATCTTCACAAAGGTTCTGGGTGCCCTTCTGGCGGTACTAAGACCGCGAGGAATTTCGGTAGCTCCGTACCTAGACGACATTCTGATACAAGCTTCAAGCTTTCAAACTGCCAAGTCTCATACAGAGTTAGTTCTGGCATTTCTAAGGTCGCATGGATGGAAAGTGAACGAAAAGAAGAGTTCTCTCTTTCCTCTCACAAGAGTTCCATTCTTGGGGACTCTTATAGATTCTGTAGAAATGAAGATTTATCTGACAGAAGACAGATTAACAAAGCTTCTAAATGCATGCCGTGTCCTTCATTCCATTCAACTCCCGTCAGTAGCTCAATGCATGGAGGTGATCGGCTTAATGGTAGCAGCAATGGACATAGTACCCTTTGCACGTCTACATCTCAGACCGCTGCAATTGTGCATGCTGAGTCAGTGGAATGGGGATTACTCAGACTTGTCCCCTACTCTGAATCTGGATCAAGAGACCAGAAACTCTCTTCTATGGTGGCTTTCTCGGCCACATCTGTCCAGGGGGATGCCATTCAGCAGGCCGGACTGGACAATTGTAACAACAGACGCCAGCCTACTAGGTTGGGGCGCTGTCTGGAATTCTCTGAAGGCTCAGGGACAATGGAATCAGGAGGAAAGTCTCCTGCCAATAAACATTCTGGAATTGAGAGCAGTTCTCAATGCCCTTCTGGCTTGGCCCCAGTTAAAAACTCGGGGGTTCATCAGGTTTCAGTCGGACAACATCACGACTGTAGCTTACATCAACCATCAAGGAGGGACAAGAAGCTCCCTAGCAATGATGGAAGTATCAAAGATAATTCGCTGGGCAGAGTCTCACTCTTGCCACCTGTCAGCAATCCACATCCCGGGAGTGGAGAACTGGGAGGCGGATTTCTTGAGTCGCCAGACTTTTCATCCGGGGGAGTGGGAACTTCATCCGGAGGTCTTTGCCCAAATACTTCGAAGTTGGGGCAAACCAGAGATAGATCTCATGGCGTCTCGCCAGAACGCCAAACTTCCTCGCTACGGGTCCAGATCCAGGGATCCGGGAGCGGTTCTGATAGATGCTTTGACAGCACCTTGGAACTTCGGGATGGCTTATGTGTTTCCACCCTTCCCGCTGCTTCCTCGATTGATTGCCAAAATCAAACAGGAGAGAGCATCAGTGATTCTAATAGCGCCTGCATGGCCACGCAGGACTTGGTATGCAGATCTAGTGGACATGTCATCCTGTCCGCCTTGGTCTCTACCTCTAAGACAGGACCTTCTGATACAGGGTCCATTCGAACATCAAAATCTAACTTCTCTGAAGCTGACTGCTTGGAAATTGAACGCTTGATTTTATCAAAACGTGGTTTTTCTGAGTCGGTTATTGATACCCTGATACAGGCTAGGAAGCCTGTTACCAGAAGGATTTACCATAAGATATGGCGTAAATACCTATACTGGTGCGAATCCAAAGGTTACTCCTGGAGTAAGGTTAGGATTCCTAGAATATTGTCCTTTCTACAAGAAGGTTTAGAAAAGGGTTTATCGGCTAGTTCATTAAAGGGACAGATCTCAGCTCTGTCCATCTTGTTACACAGGCGTCTGTCAGAAAATCCAGATGTCCAGGCCTTTTGTCAGGCTTTAGCTAGGATCAAGCCTGTGTTTAAAACTGTTGCTCCGCCATGGAGTTTAAACCTTGTTCTTAACGTTCTACAAGGAGTTCCGTTTGAACCCCTTCATTCCATTGATATAAAGTTGTTATCTTGGAAAGTGTTATTTTTAATGGCTATTTCTTCGGCTCGGAGAGTCTCTGAGTTATCAGCTTTACATTGTGATTCTCCTTATTTGATTTTTCATTCAGATAAGGTAGTTCTGCGTACAAAACCTGGGTTCTTACCTAAGGTAGTCACTAACAGGAACATCAATCAAGAGATCGTGGTGCCTTCCCTGTGCCCGAATCCTTCTTCAAAGAAGGAACGTCTTCTACACAATCTGGATGTAGTTCGTGCCCTCAAGTTCTACTTGCAGGCAACTAAGGATTTTCGACAAACGTCTTGCCTGTTTGTCGTGTACTCTGGTCAGAGGAGAGGTCATAAGGCTTCGGCTACCTCTCTCTCCTTCTGGCTTCGTAGCATAATTCGTTTAGCCTATGAGACTGCTGGACAGCAGCCTCCTGAAAGAATTACAGCTCATTCTACTAGAGCTGTGGCTTCCACTTGGGCCTTTAAGAATGAGGCCTCTGTTGAACAGATTTGCAAGGCTGCAACTTGGTCTTCGCTTCATACTTTTTCCAAATTTTACAAATTTGACACTTTTGCTTCTTCGGAGGCTATTTTTGGGAGAAAGGTTCTTCAGGCAGTGGTTCCTTCTGTATAATGAGCCTGCCTATCCCTCCCGTCATCCGTGTACTTTTGCTTTGGTATTGGTATCCCAGAAGTAATGATGACCCGTGGACTGATCACACATAACAGAAGAAAACATAATTTATGCTTACCTGATAAATTCCTTTCTTCTGTTGTGTGATCAGTCCACGGCCCGCCCTGTTTTTTAAGGCAGGTAAATATCTTTTAAATTATACTCCAGTCACCACTTCACCCTTGGTTTCTCCTTTCTCGATTCTTGGTCGAATGACTGGGAGTGACGTAGAGGGGAGGAGCTATATGCAGCTCTGCTGGGTGAATCCTCTTGCATTTCCTGTTGGGGAGGAGTTATATCCCAGAAGTAATGATGACCCGTGGACTGATCACACAACAGAAGAAAGGAATTTATCAGGTAAGCATAAATTATGTTTTTCGGGCGCTCATGTGACCTCTGCCCTTATCGACTGTATTGGAGCGGAGCTTTGTGAGCCTAACAGTGTTGGCTTGTAATTTGAACTTGACGAACCAATCGTCTGTCCAGAGGAGAGGATCGCTGAAGAGTGTCTCGCTTTCTCTTACTAGTGGGGTATTATTCCTGTCATGGTAGGAGTTTTTAGGCAACAAAGCAATTGTCTGAGGTTGTTTTTTAGGGTAATAGAAATACGGCGGATTTCCCTGTTCAATGTCATGTACAATAAAGTATGCAAAAACTCAGGTGTTCAAAGTCAATGCTGCCAAACAGGCGACCGTCAAGAGGAGGAGACAAAGGTGCTATTTTAGCACAACAAGAAGCTTTTTGGATCTTCAAGTTAAACACCCAGGTCCCTATTGGCTTCAATTCCGAGTTTGATTTAATCAACCATTGGTGCTAAATGGTGTCCTACACATATAAACGAAGATCTAAAAACAGTAACATCAACTGTTTATTTTAAACATTTGCCTGGGATGGTTTAGAGTTACCGTTCTTTGCATACTATTCATGTTTGCTATGAGCCTAGTTCCATTAATTATTTGTCTATACTGTAACTGTTGGCTTTTTATATTTCTTTTACATGATGTACCGAGTCCACAGATTCATCCTAACTTGTGGGATATTGTCCTTCCTGACAGGAAGTAGCAAAGAGAGCACCACAGCAGAGCTGTCTATATAGCTCCCCCCCTTAACTTCACCCCCAGTCATTCTCTTTGCTGGCTCTAAGCAGGAAGAGTAAAGAGAAGAGGTGTTAAACTGTTAGTTTTATTTTATCTTCAATCAAGTGTTTGTTATTTTTAAATGGTACCGGTGTTGTACTATTTACTCTCAGGCAGGACATAGATGAAGATTTCTGCCTGGAGGATGATGATCTTAGCATTTGTAACTAAGGTCCACTGCTGTTCCCACAGAAGCTGAGGAGTACAGGAAAACTTCAGTGTGAGGAACGGTTTCTTGCTATACAGCAATGAGGTATGTTCAGTCATATTTTCCGCAAAGACTGTGTTAACTCAGAAAGGCTGACAGTGTCCCCATTAGGGGAAGGGTAAGCAGCAATCCTAGTGTTATCAGAGGTTTTTACTCGCTTGCATAAAGGGTTAATTATTTGTGGGCACTCAGTTTGTTATGTGAATTTGGGACAAACGTTTTTGTGTCTGGGAGTAACGTTTTCTGTTTTATGGGACATTTGCTTGAGGGTTCTTTGGGGTTGTTTATAACCCACATGGCTTTCAGGCAGGGTTTGTTAATTTTGTGTAGGCCCCAGCAACATCGAGTGAGGTGGGCGGGGCCTACATTTACAAGCAGCAAGCAACTTCTCCTGAGGTCCTGATAGTCTTCTGAGGGACTAATTGAAGCTTTAAACCCCATATTATCGCTTCCTAAGGGCAGGTAGGGCCACAGCAGAACTGTGGCAAGGTGCTTTAGGAGGTTTTAACCGGATTTAGACATATTTCAATCCGGTTTTTTCATTTGGGGGTTTATTTCTTATTAACTTGTGGTGCAATCCTTCTAAAGCTTAGTGGGTACACTGTTAAAATTTCTGAAAAATTGAAGCAATTTTAACCTGTTTTGCAGTTTGTGTATGCCTTTTTTTCTCTTAAAGGCACAGTACCGTTTTTGCAAATTGTGTTTTTTTCATTAAATAAAGTATTTTCCAAGCTTGCTTGCTTTATTACTAGTCTGTTAAACATGTCTGACACTGAGGAAACTCATTGTTCAGTTTGTTTAGAAGCCATTGTGGAACCCCCTCTTAGAATGTGTCCCACTTGTACTGATATGTCTATAAATTGCAAACAGCATATTTTGACTTATAAAAGTTTGGCATTAGATGATTCTCAGACAGAAGGAAATCAGGTTTTGCCATCTAGTTCTCCCCAAGTGTCACAACCAGTAACGCCCGCACAAGCGACGCCAAGTACTTCTAGTGCGTCTAATTCTTTCACCTTGCAAGATATGGCTTCAGTTATTAATACTACCCTCACAGAGGTTTTATCTAAGCTGCCTGGGTTGCAAGGGAAGCGCAGTAGCTCTGGGTTAAGGACAAATGCTGAGCCTTCTGACGCTTTAGTAGCCGTATCCGATATTCCCTCACAATGTTCTGAGGTAGGGATGAGAGATTTGCTGTCTAAGGGAGAGATTTCTGATTCAGGAAAGATGTTCTCTCAGACAGATTCAGATATGACGGCATTTCAAATTAAGCTAGAGCACCTCCGCTTATTGCTCAGGGAGGTTTTAGCTACTCTGGATGATTGTGACCCTATTGTAGTTCCAGAGAAATTGTGTAAAATGGACAAATATTTAGAGGTACCTGTTTACACTGATGTGTTTCCGGTCCCTAAGAGGATTTCGGACATTGTTACTAAGGAGTGGGATAAACCAGGTATTCCGTTCTCTCCCCCTCCTGTTTTTAAGAAATTGTTTCCCATTTCTGACACCATAAAGGACTCATGGCAGACGGTCCCTAAGTTGGAGGGAGCTATTTCTACCCTGGCTAAGCGTACAACTATACCTATTGAAGACAGTTGTGCTTTCATTGATCCTATGGATAAAAAATTAGAGGGTCTCCTAAAGAAAATTTTTGTTCATCAAGGTTTTCTTCTTCAACCTATAGCATGCATTGTTCCTGTAACCACTGCATCTGCCTTTTGGTTTGAGGCTCTAGAAGTGGCTCTTCAGATGGAGACCAAACTTGATGATATTTTGGACAGAATTAAGGCTCTTAAGTTAGCTAATTCTTTTATTACAGACGCCGCTTTTCATCTTGCTAAATTAGCGGCTAAGAATTCAGGTTTTGCCATTTTAGCTCGTAGAGCGTTATGGCTTAAGTCCTGGTCAGCTGATGTGTCATCTAAATCTAAGCTTTTGTCCATCCCTTTCAAAGGTAAGACCCTATTCGGGCCTGCATTGAAAGAGATCATTTCAGACGTTACTGGAGGGAAGGGTCATACCCTCCCTCAGGATAAGTCAAATAAGACAAGGACCAAACAAAATAATTTTCGTTCCTTTCAAAACTTCAAGAGTGGTCCCTCTACCTCTTCCCCTGCTGCAAAGCAAGAGGGGAACTTTACTCAATCCAAGCCAACCTAATCAGGCTTGGAACAAGGGTAAACAGGCCAAAAAGCCTGCTGCTGCCACTAAGTCAGCATGAAGGGGTAGCCCCCGATCCGGGACCAGATCTAGTAGGGGGCAGACTCTCTCTCTTTGCCCAGGCCTGGGCAAGAGACGTTCAGGATTCCTGGGCAGTAGAAATTGTAACCCAGGGATACCTTCTAGATTTCAAGGATTCCCCTCCAAGGGTGAGGTTCCATCTTTCTCAATTGTCTGTAAACCCGACAAAAAGAGAGGCGTTCTTGCGCTGTGTAGAAGACCTTTTTACCATGGGAGTGATCTGCCCAGTTCCAAAAGCAGAACAGGGGCAGGGGTTCTACTCCAATCTGTTTATAGTTACCAAAAAGGAGGGAACCTTCAGACCAATTCTGGATCTCAAGATCCTAAACCAATTCCTAAGAGTTCCATCTTTCAAGATGGAGACCATTCGGACTATCTTACCATTGATCCAGGAGGGTCAATATATGACTACCGTGGATCTAAAGGATGCGTATCTACACATTCCTATCCACAAAGATCATCACCAGTTCCTCAGGTTCGCCTTTCTGGACAAGCATTATCAGTTTGTGGCTCTTCCTTTTGGGTTGGCCACGGTGCCGCAAATCTTCACGAAGGTGCTAGGGTCCCTTCTGGCGGTTCTAAGGCCACGGGGCATAGCAGTGGCGCCTTATCTAGACGACATTCTAATTCAAGCGTCGTCCTTCCAACTAGCCAAGTCTCACATGGACTTAGTGTTGGCCTTTCTGAGGTCTCACGGGTGGAAAGTGAACGTAAAAAAGAGTTCTCTTTCCCCCCTCACAAGAGTTTCATTTCTAGGGACTCTGATAGACTCGAGGGACATGAAAATATTTCTGACGGAGGTCAGGAAATCAAAGATTTTGTCCACCTGCCGAGCTCTTCATTCCATTCCTTGGCCGTCAGTGGCTCAGTGTATGGAGGTAATCGGACTAATGGTAGCGGCAATGGACATAGTTCCGTTTGCTCGCTTTCATCTCAGACCACTGCAACTATGCCTGCTCAATCAGTGGAATGGGGATTATGTGGATTTATCTCCTCAGATAAATCTGGATCAAGAGACCAGAGACTCTCTTCTTTGGTGGTTGTCACAGGATCATCTGTCCCAGGGAATTTGTTTCCGCAGGCCAGAATGGGTTATAGTGACGACGGATGCCAGTCTTCTGGGCTGGGGTGCAGTCTGGGTCTGGAATTCCCTGAAAGCTCAGGGTTTGTGGACTCGGGAGGAGGCTCTCCTACCGATAAATATTCTGGAATTAAGAGCGATATTCAATGCTCTCCAGGCATGGCCTCAGCTGGCTTCGGCCAGATTCATCAGGTTTCAGTCGGACAACATCACGACTGTGGCTTATATCAATCATCAGGGCGGAACAAAGAGATCCTTAGCAATGATAGAGGTCTCAAGGATAATCCAATGGGCAGAGGCTCACTCTTGCCATCTGTCAGCGATCTATATCCCAGGTGTAGAGAACTGGGAGGCAGATTTTCTAAGTCGTCAGACATTTCATCCAGGGGAGAGGGAACTCCATCCGGAGGTGTTTGCTCAGCTGGTTCGGCTATGGGGCACACCGAAGTTGGATCTGATGGCGTCTCGTCAGAACGCTAAACTTCCTCGTTAAGGCTCCAGGCCAAGGGATCCTCAGGCTGTACTGATAGATGCTCTAGCAGTACCCTGGTCGTTCAACCTGGCTTATGTGTTTCCACCTTTCCCTCTCCTTCCACGTCTGATTGCCAGAATCAAACAGGATTTTGATAGTGCCTGCGTGGCCAGGCAGGACTTGGTATGCAGACCTGGTGGACATGTCATCCCTTCCACCATGGTCTCTGCCATTGAGACAGGACCTTCTGATTCAAGGTCCATTAAAGCATTCAAATCTAATTTCTCTGCAACTGACTGCTTGGAGATTGAACGCTTGATTCTATCAAAGCGGGGTTTCTCTGAGTCAGTCATAAATACCTTGATTCAGGCTCGAAAGCCTGTTACCAGGAAAATTTATCATAAGATATGGCGTAAGTATCTTTTTTGGTGCGAATCCAAAGGCTTCTCCTGGAGTAAAATCAGGATTCCTAGGATTTTGTCTTTTCTCCAAGAGGGATTGGAGAAAGGATTATCAGCTAGTTCCCTAAAGGGACAGATATCTGCTCTGTCTATTTTGTTGCACAAGCGTCTGGCAGATGTTCCAGATGTTCAGGCTTTTTGTCAGGCTTTAGTTAGAATTAAGCCTGTGTTTAAACCTATTGCTCCGCCATGGAGTCTAAATTTAGTTCTTTTATCTTGGAAAGTTTTGTTCCTAGTTGCTATCTCTTCAGCTCGAAGAGTTTCTGAACTATCTGCATTACAATGTGACTCTCCTTATCTTGTGTTCCATGCTGATAAGGTGGTTTTGCGTACCAAGCCTGGGTTCCTACCTAAGGTTGTTACTAACAGGAATATCAATCAAGAAATTGTTGTTCCTTCTCTGTGTCCTAATCCTTCTTGTACGAAGGAAGTCTGTTGCACAACTTGGACTTGGTCCGTGCTTTGAAATTTTATTTGCAGGCAACCAAAGATTTTCGTCAAACATCTTCTTTGTTTGTTGTCTATTCTGGAAAGCGTAGGGGTCAAAAGGCTACGGCGACTTCTCTTTCCTTTTGGCTGAAAAGCATCATCCGTTTGGCTTATGAGACTGCTGGACAGCAGCCTCCTGAAAGGATTACAGCTCATTCTACTAGAGCGGTAGCTTCCACATGGGCTTTTAAAAATGATGCTTCTGTTGAACAGATTTGTAAGGCTGCGACTTGGTCGTCGCTTCATACCTTTTCAAAATTTTATAAATTTGATACTTTTGCTTCTTCGGAGGCTATTTTTGGGAGAAAGGTTTTGCAAGCAGTGGTGCCTTCCGTTTAGGTTCCTGTCTTGTCCCTCCCTTCATCCGTGTCCTAAAGCTTTGGTATTGGTATCCCACAAGTTAGGATGAATCCGTGGACTCGGTACATCATGCAAAAGAAAACAAAATGTATGCTTACCTGATAAATTTCTTTCTTTTGCGATGTACCGAGTCCATGGCCCGCCCTGTCTATTCAAGACAGATAGTATTTTTTTATGTAAACTTCAGTCACCTCTGCACGTTATAGTTTCTCATTTTCTTCATTGGCCTTCGGTCGAATGACTGGGGGGTGGAGTTAAGGGGGGAGCTATATAGACAGCTCTGCTGTGGTGCTCTCTTTGCTACTTCCTGTCAGGAAGGACAATATCCCACAAGTTAGGATGAATCCGTGGACTCGGTACATCGCAAAAGAAAGAAATTTATCAGGTAAGCATAAATTTAGTTTTTTGTATTGTATTTGCATCTAGTTTAGAATATGTTACTATGTATAATTGTAACTTTGATTACATTGACTATACTGGGTAGACTATTTGATTGGTATTCCATACAGGTTCATCTTAAGAGAACACTATGCAAGCCACCCATACAAATTATGCCGATATCAAGGGGCCAGTAGCACATTTTTTTATTTTTATATGCATGCCTGTAATATTTATGTATCCTTTAAGCATATATGCTCTATATATATCTTTCCATTATTTTTATGCTACTCTATTCATTGTATATACCGTTTTGTAGTGTAGCGACACCACTCAATATACTTGTACCTTTTTGATATGAATGGTCTGAAGCATAGTTCATTAATTAAGTAAAGATAGTGTCTAAGTAGGCTAATTTAGTATATATTACTTACATAAGGCATTGATATTATGGTATAATTTGGAGGGTGACTAAGCCAGTGTTTACCTCTAAAGTCTCTTTATGTTTATACCTTGTTAACTATGTATGACATGTTATAACAAGTCTATTCAAACTCCCTTATACAAGAACACGGTCCCTTTAAATTAACTTGTTGTTAATGCTAGGGGTTAAAGTGGGAGTATGTTTTGACTCCCTTATTAACCAATAACTGTGTATAGGTATACTTTTAAATACGCCCATTTCCTAGTATCCAGCAGGTCTATGATTACGGCACACTGCCGCAACTAGTAAGGCCAGCTGCTTTCTTTGTTTCTTGTGCTGGTGGTACTGGAATTTTTACCAGTTGTACTTAATAAAGATTTTTGATTTTTAACTGGATTTTTAACTGGACAATAGACCTAACCTCTTTATTTGCTTATCTGTTTTTTAGGGTGACAGTTTCTTTTGCCCTCAGTATTTAGTCTTGTTTATGTAATTAAAGTCTACTAAATTGGTGCATTTATTTAAATTCCAATTGTCATATTTAGTAGGATCTGAACAGGATCAGTCAATGTCTATGGATAAATGCGTACTATGTTTGGAGGCCCAAATTGTTCTGCCTATGCAATTTTGTTCCTCATGCTTAGCTAAAACTTTAAAATTTAAAGACAAGGTTCTCCCTTCTAAGCCAAGTGTCTCTCAGGTTAATGCTGTGCGTGACATGCCTCAGCTTTCTCCACAAACGTCCCAAGCCTTAATTGTTTCTCATGCTGTGCCATCTGTTTACTCTTAACCTCCTGGGGTGTTTATTTACATGGGGATTTTGCTGCACAGATAACCTCTGCTGTATTTGCGGCTTTATCTGCTTTTCCTACTTCGGGTAAGCGTAAGAGGAAATCTAAACATGTGTCTGCTAGTAAGGTTTCTGATGCTAAAACCGAGCTGGTCAACCTTTACCAAATGTCTGATGATGAGAATACTTCAGTAGCTTCTGAAGGTGAGATCTCAGACTCTGACACAATAGGGGAACATTTTTCTGAATCTGAGGAAGTTAATTTCAGATTTAAATTTGAAAACCTCCGGTTGCTTCTGAAGGAGGTTATTGCTACTTCGGATGACTCTGAACCTTCGGTTGCTGTCAACCCTAAAAAGTCTACTAAACTAATATTTATGATTCTCCCTCTTCTGTGGATGTTTTTCCTGTTCCAGACAAGATGTCTGAAATTATAGCTCAGGAATGGGATAAGCCAGGGGTTCCCTTTTCCCCTTCCCCTGTTACGGACTCCATTCAAGACTTGTGGCGCACTGTGCCTAAAAAAGGAGCTATCTCTACTCTATCTAAGAGAACCACCATTTCTATAGAGAATAGTTACTCCTTTAAGGATCCCATGGATAAGAAGCTAGAGGCTTACTTAAAAAAGATGTGCATCCATCAAGGTTTACAATGGCAACCTGCGGCAAGTATTGCTACGGTTGCGGGAGCAGCATCTTATTGGTGCAATGCTCTGTCTGATCTGATATCAGAAGAGCCTATGATAGAGGAGATCCAGGATAGGATCAAAGCTCTTAATCTGGCTAATACCTTTATCTGCGATGCCAACATGCAGGTAATTAGACTGGGAGCTAAGATGTCTAGCTTTACTGTTCTAACTCGCAGAGCTCTGTGGTTAAAATCTTGGTCAGCTGATAAAGGTAAGACTCTATTTGGGCCTGGTCTGGCAGAGATCATTTTTGAAATTACGGGTGAAAAGGGATCTTTCCTACCTCAAGTAAATAGACCTAAAGGGCGTCAGAATTCTAATTTTAGCTCCTTTCGCAACTTTAAATGATTAAAGTCTTCCCCTTCTTCCAAGCCAGAGCAATCCAGGAACTCTTGGAAGTCCAGTCAGCCCTGAAATAAGGAGAAGCAAAATAAGAAACCTTCCACTGATTCAAAATTAGTTTAAAGGGACTGCCCCCGATCCAAATTTGGATCAAGTGGGGGGCAGGCTTTCTCCTTTTCAGCAAGCTTGGATATGAGATGTCCCAGATCCGTGGGCTGTGGATATAGTATCCCAAGGTTACAGAATAGGATTCAAGTCTTGCCCTCCAAGGGGCAGATTTCTCCCATCGAAACTATCCTCAAACCAGGTGAAGAGGGAGGCCTTCTTAAACTATGTAGAGGACCTATCCTCCCTGGGAGTAATTGTCCCAGTTCCTGTGAAAGAACAAGGACTAGAATTCTACTCAAAACTCTTTGTGGTTTCCAAAAAGGAGGGAAATTTCCGTTCTATTCTAGACCTAAAGTGCCTCAACAAATTCCTAAGGGTTCTGTCCTTCAAGATGGAAACTATTTGTTCCATCCTCCCCTTGGTTCAGGAAGGTCAATGCATGACAACCATAGATTTGAAGGACGCATATCTTCATGTTCCTATTCACAGGGATCATCAACAGTTCTAAGATTTGCCTTTCTGGACAAACATTTCCAATTTGTTGCACTTCTGTTTGATCTTGTCACAGCTCCCAGAATATTAATGAAAGTTCTGGGGGCTTTTTTGGCAGTGATCAGATCCCAAGGAATTTCTGTGGCACCTTACCTAGACGACATCTTGGTTCAGTCATCATCTTTTCATCTTAAAAAATCTCAAACAGAGATGTTGTTGTCTTTTCTACGTTCCCACGGATGGAAAGATAATCTGAAAAAGAGTTCCCTTGTTCCAGCTACAAGAGTGTGTTTCTTAGGGACAATCACAGATTCCCTGTCCATGAAAATTTTCCTGACTGATGTCTGGAAATCCATACTGCTTTCTTCGTGCCTTTCTTTCCAGTCTGCTATTCGTCCATCAGTGGCTCAATGCATGGAGGTGATTGGTCTGATGGTCGTTTCCATGGACATCATTCCTTTTGATCGGTTCCAACTGAGACCTCTACAGCTATGCATGCTCAGTCAGTGGAATAGAGACCATTCAGATCTCTTGCAGAGGATAGATCTGGATCCCCTAACAAGAGACTCTCGTTGTGGATTTCACAGGAACATCTGTCTCAGTAACACTTGCTTCCTGAGACCTTCCTGTTGATCGTGACTATGGACGCCAGCATGTTAGGCTGGGGAGCTGTTTGGGGTTCTCTAAAAGCTCAGGGCCTGTAATCTCAGGAAGAGTGTTCTCTTCCCATAAACATCTTGGAATTGAGAGCGATCTTCAATGCCTTGACAGCTTGGCCTCAATTATATTTAGTCCGGTTTATCAGATTCCAGTCAGACAATATCACCGCAGTGGCTTACATCAACCACCAGGGAGGAACTCGGAGTTCCTTTGCCATGAAGGAGGTAACTCGAATTCTGCAGTGGGCGGAAGCTCACGATTGTCTCCTATCCGCCATCCACATTCCAGAAGTGGACAATTGGGAGGCGGATTTTCTAAACAGACAGACTTTTTATCCAGGGGAGTGGGCTCGCCTTCCGGAAGTTTTCTCAAGGATAACCCTCAGGTGGGGGTTCCAGATTTGGATCTAATGGCGTCCCATCAAAACGCCAAGCTTCCAAAGTACGTATCAAGATCAGGAGATCCTCAGGCCACTGTGATAGATGCTCTGGCGGTTCCTTGGAATTTCAGGCTAGCTTACTTGTTTCCTCCGTTTGCTCTCCTTCCATGAGTCATTGCTCGTATCAAACAGGAGAGAGCGTCTGTGATTCTAATAGCTCCTGCCTGGCCTCGCAGGATCTGGTTTGCGGATCTGGTGAAGATGTTATCTCTTCCGCCTTCGAGTTTACCTCTGAGGAAGGGCCTTAACCTAGTTCTTAAAGTTTTGCAACAGGCTCCATTTGAGCTGATGCATGTTGTTGATATAAAGTTTTTATCCTGGAAGGTTTTGTTTCTCCTTACTATTTCTTCAGCTCACAGAGTTTCTGAGCTTTCAGCTCTGCAGTGTGATTCCCCGTACCTTATTTTTCATGCAGATAAGTTGGTCCTAAATTAGGATAAATTAGGGTTTCTCCCTAAGGTGGTGTCGGATCGAAACATTAATCAGGAAATTGTTGTTCCTTTTTTTTTTTACTAATCCTTCTTCTAATAAGGAGCGTCTTTTGCATAACTTGGATGTTGTGCTTGCTCTAAAATTTTACCTACAAGCTACTAAAGATTTTCGGCAATCTTCTGCCCTGTTTGTGGTTTTCTCTGGAAAGCATAAGTGTCAGAAGGCCACTTCTACTTCCCTGTCCCTCTGATTAAGAAGTATAATTCGTTTTGCTTATGAGACTGCTGGACAGCAGCCTCTTGAGAGAATTGCAACTCATTCCACCAGGGCTGTCTCCTCATCTTGGGCTTTCAAAAATGAAGCTTCTGTGGAACAGATTTGGAAGGCGGCAACATAGTCTTCTTTGCATACTTTTCCAAATTCTACAAATTTGATACTTTTGCCTCGGCTAAGGGCCTCTTTTGGGAAAAAGGTTTTTCAAGCGGTGGTGCCTTCGGTTTAGGTCCTCCTGCCGTGTTCTCCCTCCCTTTTCATTCTGTGTCCTCTAGCTTGGGCATTGGTTCCCACTAGTAACTGGAATGAAGTTGTGGACTCTCCATGCCATAGGAAAGAAAACAAAATTTATGCTTACCTGATAAAAAAAAATCTGGTCATGTTGAGTCCATGACCCCACCCTCTTTTTAATTATAATTCAGCAGTTTTTTGAGTAAACCTGAGGCACCTCTGTACCCTTGTGTTTCTTCTTTTTCAATTTTCCTTTGGCTGAATAACTGGGAATTATGGGTAAGGGAAGTTACACTTAACAGCTTTGCTGGCGTGCTCTTTGCCTCCTCCTGCTGGCCAGGAGTTGAATATCCCACTAGTAATTGGAATGAAGTCATGGACTCTCTATGCCCGGAAATAAATACATTTATCAGGTAAGCATACATTTAGTTTTTTAGCACTATGTGTATGTGTTGCGCCTTCTCATACAGAAATAAAGGTCTTAGTGAGATTCACAGCTGTTAAGGCAAAATTACCCGTTTGAAAATCCTGTGAATGTGCCTGTAGCACTGATGGAGCTTTTTTAGATAATCTCATCTGAGTGGAGAGATTTCTGGTTCTAAAATTATTTAATGTCCCTTTAATTTAATTACTTCAAAACATAACATGCTGCAGAAAGAACGAGATTACGTATGCCTAGGGATACCTTCCTTCAGAGAGGCACCTTCCTTGTAGGTCAAGTGCTCTGCAACTCAGACTCATCATTAAAGGGACAATCAAGTACAAAATAAACTTTCATGATTCAGCTAGGGCATGCTATTTTAAACAACTTTACAATTTACTGTTATCACCAATTTTGCTTTTTTTCTCTTTGAATTCTTAGTTGAAAGCTAAACCTAGGAGGTTCATATGCTAAGTTCTTAGACCTTGAAGGTTGCCTCTTATCTGAATGCATTTTGATAGTTTTTCACCACTAGAGGGTGTTAGTTCATGTGTGTCATATAGATAACGTTGTGCTCACGCACATGGAGTTACCTAGGAGCCAGCACTGATTGGCTAAAATGCAAGTCTGTCAAAAGAACTGAGATAAGAGGTAAGTCTGCAGAGGCTTAGATACAAGGTAATCACAGAGGTAAAAAGTGTATTAATATAACAGCGCTGGTTATGCAAAACTAGGGAATGGGTAATAAAGGGATTATCTTTCTTTTTAAACAATAAACATTCTGGTTTAGACTGTCCCTTTAATAGATCTATAGTTTTGGGCTGCCATAATAAGAAGATATTAGTGGTGAAATCACAAGTTGCAAAGTCATCAAAAAAACACTTAACCAGTGCCTAACAGACTCCCATCTGCATTTTGTGGGATTACCATGGATTGGGAGCTCTACCCTGTGGTCCCTTCCAAAGCTCTCTCTGCTTTATAAATGTCCTGGTCTTCATAAGTGAAATAGGGGTCCACCAAGCCAAGCTCCCAGATCAAATTGCCTCTGACAGTCAAACCCACTGAAATCACACCCTACCCTGCACCCACCTGTTATGACTTCGCTCACTGAACTGATATGACTACTCCCATGAGCCTTCATGATTCAGTCAAAGTTTTGAGTACTGGACTGCACCTGGGAAATTTTGGGAAGTATGGCCTAGAGAGACCAGTAATAGGAATTCATTTTAGGCTGAAGAGTTCTTCCGATCTGTAAAACTGTTTGGAAAAAAAATAAAATTTTATTTTAAGTATCTCAATGAGACAGTAAAATCAGAATGAAACTTTAAGGATTTCAGCTGTTCTTTATATGTTTAACCCCTTTACAGGTGTTAAACATATAGGGTCAGATTACGAGTGGAGCATTAAAGGGACAGTCAAGTATAAATCAAACTTTCATTATTCAGATAGGACTTTTAATTTTAATCAACTTTCCAATTTACTTTTATCATCAAATTTGCTTTTTTCTCTTGGTATTAGTTTAAACTAAACATAGGTAGGCTCATATGCTGATTTCTAAGCCTTTGAGGGCTGCCTCTTTTCACATGCTTTTTAAATCTCTTTTCAACACAAAGAGACAGAAAGCACACGTGGGCTATATAGATAACACTGTGTTCAGGCACAGGGGGTTATTTAAGATTTAGCACAATACAATGCTAAATGCAAGACAATAGATAATAAACAGCCACAGTCATGTGATCAGGGGGCTGTCAGAAGATGCTTAGATACAAAGTAATCACAGAGGTAAAAAGTACATTAATATAACTGTGTTGGTTATGCAAAACTGGGGAATGGGTAATAAAGGGGTTATCTATCTTTTAAAACAATAACAATTCTATGGTAGACTGTCCCTTTAACACTTGCACACAAGCAATAAGGGGTATATCGCAGGTGTTTGTGCGCGTCAGGTTTTCCGCTCGTATTGCAAGTTAAAAGTAATTGCGATCACTTGAACACAATCGCGATTTACACTAGAATGATTACCGTGTCCTCAGAGCTCTGGTCAAATGTTTCACAAAACAAAAAAGTGTCACAAAATGCATCAAAAATACATTACAGTTATACTAATAATAACAACATGAGCTAATAACAATTATTTAAAAAAAATATTGCACAAAAAACGTATAAGGACTCAAAGGCAGGCAAAGAGCTTTTACATAGATGTACAGTACATACATATACATGTCTAAAGATGGTCATGTATGTATGTGTATATATACAGTGTAGGTATATATATATATATATATATATATATATATATATATATATATATATGTGTGTGTACACACGCATCCATGTATCTATATCTGCACATATGTATTTACAGATATATATATATATACATATAAACACACAAATACACATGTACACATATATACACACATATATATATATAAGTGCATTTGAGCCCTTTGCAATTAAGTAAATGAAAACATGAAAAAACATATTTATGCAATATTCATCCTTAATTAAGGTTTTTACCAATGCTTTTAGTAAATATTTCAAATTCCATTGCTCTGCACATAGCAGAATGTGTTCTAAGTATTTACAAATATTCCCATATATATCTGCATATATCTATCTATCTATCTATCTATCTATCTATCTATCTATCTATATATTTATATTTTTAGTTTTGGGATCCAAGCACTCACTGTAAGTGTGCCTGGGTGCACTCTATGATAGATAGGTAGACACTTTCATGGTATATATACAGTATATATGTATATATATATATGTGTGTGTGTATAGGTGTAAATATTTTTGTGCAAAAAATCATCAGATATATATATAGAAATATGTATCCATGAATAAATAGAACATATTTCTCTTGTAAGATGTATCGAGTCCACGAATTCATCCTTTACTTGTGGGATATTCTCCTTCCCAACAGGAAGTGTCAAAGAGAGCACACAGCAGAGCTGTCCATATAGCTCCCCCTCTAGCTCCACCCCCCAGTAATTCTCTTTGCCGGCTCTAAGCAATCGGAAGGGTAAAGTGAATGTGGTGTTAGAAATGTAGTTTTTATTCTCTACAAGCAAAAGTTTGTTATTTTAAATGGTACCGGTGTGTACTATTTACTCTCTAGCAGAAAGGAGATGAAGATTTCTGCAGGGAGGAGGATGATTTTAGTATGTTGTAACTAAAATCCACTGCTGTTCCCACAAAGGACTGAGGAGTGCAAGAAAACTTCAGTTGGGGGGAACGGTTTGCAGGTTAGGCTGCAATAAGGTATGTTCAGTCATTTATTTCTAGACAAGAGTGATAATGCTAGAAAAGACTGATAATATCCCCATGAGTGAAGGGTAAGCTGTATTCAGAGACTAAGTATGGAATTTCAAGCTTACATAGCAGGGCTAGTTTATGCTGGTTGACACTACTTTCATGGCAAACGGTTTTTATTGAAAATATCGTTTTTTTGAGACACTTTGAAGGTTCCTTTGGGTTTCTTTCAGGGGTTGTTACCCACATGGCTATTATTAAAACACTTGGGAGTGTTTCTTTAGGCCTCACAAGCACCGGAGTGAGGTGGGAGGGGCCTAATTTTGTGCCTCAAATGCGCAGTTATATTTGACTAGAAGTTCAGGCTGTTTCACATGGAGGGTCCTGCTGCAGTTTGAGGGCCTATAAGAAGCGTTTTCCCCACAAATCTGGTTCCTAAGGGCAGGTAGGGCCACAGCAGAGCTGTGGCAAGGTGCTGAACGTTTTTTAACCGGTTTTTGGCTTGCTGTCGATCCGGTTTTGGCATTAAGGGGTTAATCGTTTTTATTGCTAGTGGTGCGATCTTACTAGTGCTTTAAAGTTCTATTTACAAGCAACTAAGGATTTCAGACAAACAACTTCTTTGTTTGTTATCTATTCTGGTAAGAGGAGAGGTCAGAAGGCGACTGCTACCTCTCTTTCCTTTTGGCTGAAAAGCATCATCCGTTTGACCTATGAGACTGCTGGCCAGCAGCCTCCCGAATCAATTACTGCCCATTCTACCAGAGCAGTAGCTTCCACATGGGCTTTTAAAAATGAGGCTTCTGTTGAACAGATTTGTAAGGCAGCGACTTGGTCTTCGCTGCATACTTTTTCCAACTTTTACAAATTCGATACTTTTGCTTCTTCGGAGGCTATTTTTGGGAGAAAGGTTTTACAAGCAGTGGTGCCTTCCATTTAAGGTACCTGTCTTGTTCCCTCCCTTCATCCGTGTCCTAAAGCTTTGGTATTGGTATCCCACAAGTAAAGGATGAATCCGTGGACTCGATACATCTTACAAGAGAAAACATAATTTATGCTTACCTGATAAATTACTTTCTCTTGTGATGTATCGAGTCCAAGGCCCGCCCTGGCTATTAGGTCAGGTAGCTTTTTTGTTTAAACTACAGTCACCACTGCACCCTATGGTTTCTCCTTTTTCTTCCTAACCTTCGGTCGAATGACTGGGGGCTGGAGCTAGAGGGGGAGCTATATGGACAGCTCTGCTGTGTGCTCTCTTTGCCACTTCCTGTTGGGAAGGAGAATATCCCACAAGTAAAGGATGAATCCGTGGACTCAATACATCACAAGAGAAAGTAATTTATCAGGTAAGCATAAATTCTGTTTCTTCTATGTGAAGAACATTGAAATGTCAAATATTCATATATTTATGTTGGATATATTCATGAGAATATGCAATCTAGTTTGTGCGTGAGTTGAGTGTTAGTTTTTTTCTTACTATTTTTGCTCCATTGACATCTGTGGGGTAATAGATGATCACAAATGATATTGTAAGTTTTTCCTTTTGTACTCGGCAGGTTAACACACAAGCGAAAAAAGTTTACTTTTAACTCATAATACGAGCGCAACCCAATGCGAGAAAAAAACTTCTAGCGCAGTTATGCTCCACTTGTAATCTGGCCCATAGTATTGCAGGGTCGCTTGTGATAAAATTAAATGCTCTTAAAAATGTAGAATGTCATGTTTCCACTATAATGGCCCCTTAAAGGGACAGTCAAGTCCAAAAAAAACTTTTATGATTCTAATAGGGCATGTCATTTTACACAACTCTCCCATTTACTAGAGGGCGTTAGTTCATGTGTTTCATATAGATCACATTGAGCTCATGCATGTGAATTTGCTGAGGAGTGAGCACTAATTGGCTAAAATGTAAGTCTGTTAAAAGAACTGAAATAAGGGGGCAGTTTACAGAGGCTTAGATACAAGGTAATTACAGAGGTAAAACGTGTATTATTATAACTGTGTTGGTTAGGCAAACCTGGGGAATGGGTAATTAAGGGATTACCTATCTTTTAAAACAACAACAATTATGGTGTTGACTGTCCCTTTAATGTGGGCAGGTGAGCTTATGTGCCTTGGCCAAATATACAATTTTCCAAATAAAGTAGATGTTCACTTCATTTAACAAGACAGAACATGGTATTTGTGTACTTAAATGTCTTTTTAAATGGAAAGTAAAATCAAAATTAAACTTTTATGATTCAGTTGGAGCTTTGTTGTCTTGGTTTGTTTGAGAGAAAACCCAAAACTCCCATCCGTTCCGCATCCTGCAGGTTTTTCTACAGGTTGGGAGGTCTGGCCTGCTACCTGTCCACAGCCATAGATTGTCTTAAGAAACTCTATTTAGTTATGCCCACTGACCACCCAGACATGTCCATGGACAGTTCATGACCCAGCCCATGGTTTACATGTGACTCCACCCCTTTTGAGAGGCCATTTTTAACCTCTAGTATCTTGGTAAGCTTCTGACTAGGAAAGACTGTGAGCTAGCTGCTGATTTGTGGCTGCACTATGTGTCTCATGTCATTTGCTCCCATTGGTTCATTGCTGTTCCTGGGCCTACATATGTTTACTATTCAACAAAGGATGTCAAAAGAACAAAACATAATTGGTAATAAAAGTAAACTGAAAAGTTGTTTAAAATAGCACACTCTATATAAATCATGAAAGTTTATTTTTGACTTTACTGTCCTTTAATGTTCACTAGTATATGAATAAGTCTTCTGTGACAAACATTAATGCCCTCCTCCGAGGATAATGCAGTGTATGAAAAATAAGTGAAATTTTAACTGGCATGCAGTTTTTTCTTTTCATTTTGAGTATACAAATTTCATCAAAGGTTAAATTACAGTCATCCAATTTAACAGATTAAACAAAACAAATGGTTTGAGATATTGAATTAGCTTTTGGCTCACATTACTAAATTCTCGCTGACCTCCTCTTGTCTCATTTAATAGTTTAGAATGTTACATACATGCTTCGTTAGTGTGTTATAGAACTGACCCAGCTGTTTGTTATGGATAGTGCTTTTGTGGTTTATTTAGTTTAATATAGTGGTAGTTTTATCAATCCTGTATGTTTTTTAATTTATTTTTTCAGTGTGCTCTACTAGAGCATTTACCAAACTTAAAGGGACACAAATACACTTAATATGTCATTCTTTATAAAATGTTTAACCCCTAAATGACAGCCAATGTACCCTCTATGTTGGCTCTTATTTCCCTTTGAAGAGTTTGAATAGCTTGGATCTTTCTGGCAGTGGCGATGCCGCACTATAGCCCAATGCTTTCAGGAGTGAGATATGTTGTAATAGCATGTATCGCCACTTTTATGCGAGACCAACGATATTACAGGGAAAAAAAAACCTTAAGGACATGCAACATACAGGGTGCATCCATTTTGTTAAGGGGTTATTTAAAGTGATGGTAGATTTAGGCAGTGTACAACTGAAAAACTTAATTTTTTTTCCGTTTTTTAGAGCAATCTTCATTCACCAAAACTTTCTTTTGTTGAGCCATTCAAAATATATATTTTATTATTTGATCCTTTTCTGAGTGCTCTGTTTGCCTTCCCTCAGCCAAGTGCGGCATCCAATGAAATCGATTGTTGTACATGACTTTAGAAAAAAAGGCCAATAGCATACGCTTTGAGTCCTTTCACACACTTATTTGATCTCTGTGCTCATTCTTGTGTTTATTAAAAACTGTAAGAATTTCATGCTCACATCACTAATGTTGTTATTAAAGCATTATTATTTATTATTCTACACCACTGGTTTTCAAACCTGTTCCCAGGCCTCCCTTACAAGCCAGGTTTTCAGGATTACCTTGGGGAGAGCATGTTAATAACCATGTTTACTAATTAGCTGATTAGTTCACCTGTGCTCTTCTTCAGATATCCTCAAAATCTTGCCTGTTAGGGAAGCCTAAGGGCGGGTTTGAAAACCAGTGATCTAAACCAACAGAAACAGAAAATGTTTATATTTGTATATTATATATCTATATAAATAATATTTGTTATATATCTATTGTAAAATAAATGAATTAAAAATAAATCCATGGATTCATTTACATTTCCACATGCAGCAATAGTTTATTTGACAATATTATAGTCACTTTATTTACTAGCAGTAGGTCACGCTGTCTGTGCATGTGGAAATAGCTGTGATCTGTAGCACACTGCTACATATACATAGTTGTTTTCGGTTTTATTTTTCCTAAACACGCTTATTGTAGAATGAACTATTATACAGTAAACACATTTGTTTCTGCAGGGGAATCATGTTCTCTCTATATGTGTAAACCGTATCTGTGAAAACTGTCATGCCGTTATATAGAAATATTATTATAGTTATGATTTACACACAAAAATTTGATGTTACTTTTAAAACGTACACAGTAAAATCGCTCATTAATGTAGGGGAATCGCGCTTTCTCTGCAGGGGAAACAGAAGTAAATAATGAATCTCGTGATTCATTGTTTACATTAGAACAGCCGAAGAACAAATGCGCAAGCGTTAAATTTACATGCCTTGTGGACGCACATTGATGTTGTTTATGTCATTAACTTCAAGAAGAAGGAAATAAAGGGAATGAACCAAGCACCATGTGGTAAATATAAAAGTCATAATTTTTTATAATAAGGTTTCAGTATTTAGTGCCCATAGATTGGTAACAAAGCTTTCTCAATGGAGAAATTTACCATCACGTTAAGCATAATTTAATTAATTAGGTGTTAGTTAAAAAATAAAGAAAACTTGGGCAATTTAATTATTATTGCTGGAAATATTAACTAAAGTGAAAAGCTTTGGTTAAAGAGACTCAATAATAACCCCAATACTGGCCTGTTAGTTTTTTTTTGTTTTATTTTTTTGTCCACAATATTTCAATACATTTTAGAAAGGAACAATAAACAATGATCTAGAATCATTAAGGCTATAATAATATCTGATGTATATTCCTTTGCTATTGGTGGGTCCTAACATGTACATGTGTAAATACTTTATATTTTCAAAATGTGTTTTTTTTCCATATTCAAATTGTGGTAAATGGAATCTTATACTTTGTGCTGATAGGGTTTGTTCACTGTGAAGATACATTGTATGAGTTTTAAAAAAAATATGAAAAATGGATAAGTAATGAGATACTTTTTGTGAAAATGAAGAATGTTTTGTCATGATGTGATAGCAATAAAATAAATATTTAATTTTATTTCTTTAATAAAACAAAAAAAAAACATTACCACATTATTGATTACTCTATTTGAGCTGAGATAATATGGATATGCTTGATATGCGTGCAGAATGTGTTATTTATATGCATTCTGCTGTCAAATTGCAAATACTTTTGTTTTAACTTAATTTATCGGAAATTTTTTTTTTGCAAGGTTTTGCTCTAGAATGAAGATTAACAGCGTGGAGAATTAATATGAAACTATTGAGCCACTTCAGTCACACACAACTACAATTTCATACTGTAGCAGGGCATAAATTACTTGTAGATTCATTACAGTTTTGCTTGATTGAAGTGGCTCAATAGTTTAAATGTTGGACAAAACATGATTTAAATTACAGGTTGAGAACTGTTTAAAGTCCACTATATTGTATATGGGAAGATCTTAATTCTAGAGCAAACCCTTGCATTATTTCAAAACATGTTTGTTTTGTTTGTTTTGTTTTTAGCTTTTTACAATAAATGTAGATAAAAATATTAGCATCTATAATAGCCAGAACTATAATGAACTTACCTACAGGATCAGGAGGAATGTGCGTCCCTGACAAGGCAAAATAACTGCCCAATGCTCATAACAAGATTTAAATTCTGTGTTTGAGAATCAATCAGAAAATACTACAATTAGCCCAGACTCCATGAACCAAGCACTAAAAGATATTCACAAGCTAATGTTTAAGCAGGACAAATTGTGGTGGAACCATCACTTTTTCGAAAAATATATAGAACTCAAACTCATACCTAGAGGTCTGAGAATTCAACTTTTTCCTGCTTTTGAGTTTCGCAATCCAGAACATAATCAAGAATGGGAAACAGCACTTTCAGAATGTTCGGTAAAACTAATGCGAATCTTAATTAAACATGACAAAGAAGAATATGAGCTATTAGAAACTAAAGTACAAGAACTAAACACAAAACTACAAGAATATGAAACACTTAAAGAATTCGAATCAGCATATAAACAGTACCAGAAAGAGTTAGACAAATATGAGGCAGAAATTAAACTTACGAAACAAGGCAAACTAGGCAGAGATAAATCTGATTATGCCAATAACAGAGTTTACAAATGGAAAAAGAGATTCAATGCGAACAATCCCAAACCATCGAAAGTCACTATTATACAAAGTGATGTTTCGGATACAGAGGGGGAAGACTCAGAAACCCCTGAATCTGATACCGAACCACAAACCTCGACAAGGGGGACTAACATAAGAATCACAAGGGGTAAAAGGAAAGATTTTTTAGGACAAAGTGCCTCTTCCGATTTAGACATACCAGAAGAGGCAGGGGGAAGACCAAAAAGGAACAACAAAAGTCAGCCATCAAACAAAACCAACAAAAAGGGCTGGAAACCATATCAGAGACCCCCAAGTCCGTTCTCACAGATGAGAATGACTCATTGAGGATAATCAACCTTTCCCAAAAACTATTGACAGATGATCACAAAAAAGTACTCTCTAAAGGTATGACCTTCTGCCCGACTCCTGAAATAGATAAATTTGAATTAGTCAAAGATGTACAATTATACATCCGAAAAATTGCCTTAAAAAGACTCTTTCTGAACAAATCTCAAGAAACAACTCATTCTGAAAACAATTCACTCTCAGCAGAAGAGAGAATTACTCTGACCAACCTAGAGGACTTACTTGCAGAAAATGAGACTTTAGACAGTATAGCTCCTGACTATACAAATGAGACAAAATGGCGTGATAAAATTAAAAATAAATCTAAATTCATGCCTAACATCAACCAATGTTCTCAACTGCACGTTTTCAGTGATATCATATGTGAGAAAATCCTACAAATCCCAGAGACAAAAACTAATGGGAACTTAAAATCTAAGGAACGCAAAGCATTAAAAGAAATGCAAATGTGGAAAGACACGATCATTAGGAATTCTGACAAAGGAGGTAATATTGTCTTATGGCCACTTAAAATGTATCGTCTAGAAACAGACAAACAACTAAGGGATAATTCTTGTTATACCAAACTGAATTATAACCCCACAAATGAATACCTTCAAATATACTCAAACCTAATAGAAGGAGCCAAAAATGACAATATTATTAACAACAAAGAATATCAATTTCTAAAAGTATCCAATCCAACTGTTGCTACTTTTTACCTAATTCCAAAGATACACAAAAACCAAACCCACCCTCCAGGGCGCCCTATAGTATTCGGAATAAATAGCCTCACTGAAAAGGCTAGTAAATATGTAGACTACAGACTTAGGAATTATCTCACTCAAATTACTTCTTATGTTCAAGATACCACTGATGTCCTAAATCAACTGGATAATATTCATATTTCTGAACAAACATGGCTTGTGACAGCAGATGTCGAATCTTTGTACACTTGTATCAAACATGAGCTAGGAATCGAGGCAGTACGTTGGTTCCTAGAAATGGGCTCAGAAGAAGAACCGATTCATGATGAATTCACACTTGCACTATTACAATTCGTATTAAAACATAATTATTTCACTTTCAATAACGGGTTCTATCTACAAACAAGAGGTACCGCGATGGGTACAGCATGTGCTCCCACCTATGCCAACCTTTTCTTAGGGTGGTGGGAGCAAAAACACGTCTTTTCTGACACTAATTCACAGTACCTAGAAAAAATCCCTTTCTGGGTAAGATATATAGACGACGTGCTGTTCCTATGGGAGGGTTCAAAAGAAGAACTAGATTCTTTCCTTCTTGACCTAAATACAAACCAATTTAATATTAAATTGACTTATGAAGCCAGTCAAGTGAAAGTAAACTTTTTGGATTTAGAAATTTCAAAATCAGAGGATGGAACACTATCCATGGATGTACACAGGAAAATAACAGCCACAAACAGTGTTCTACACAGCTCCAGTGCCCATGCCCCAAACACTATACAGGCACTTCCTATAGGTGAATTCTTAAGAATGAGGAGAAACTGCTCTTCTGAATCTAACTATAATAAGAGAGCAAAAGAACTCACTGAACGTTTACTATCAAGAGGTTACAGCAAAAGGGCAATTAAAAGGGCAGAATTCAGAGCGAGAACAACTGATCGAAAAGAACTACTCCAAAAAAGAGCAAAACCAAAGGATGATCAGATAAGGTTCATTTCAACCTATAATCCAAAAAGTAACTACATAAAATCTCTGTTTCAATCCAACTGGCACATCCTAATGTCTGACCCCAAACTAAAAACAATCTTGGGTGATAAAATACAGACAGGATATAGAAGAACCCGCAATCTAAAGGACATTATCAGTCCTAGTCACCTTGCTAGTGAAAAAACTAAAAGTGCTTTTACCAACGGTTCCTTTAAATGTGGAACCTGTACCACATGCAGCTTTATGCTGAAATTACAAACAATACATGATCGGTTCAACAAACCACACAAAGTAAATGCACACATCAACTGCCAAACTGAAGGGGTAATATACGCATTACGCTGCAACTGTAACCTGTTCTATGTTGGCATGACAACCAGAAAAATAAGAGTAAGGTTGCAAGAACACTTGAGGAACATCAAAAATGCCAAAAAGGACTTACAAGCAGGAAAACAACTCACCTCGGTGGCCAGACACTTTTTGTACAAACACAATTCAAAACAAAGTGATTTAAAATGTTTTGGAATACAAAGAGTTAAGCTGGGGATCAGAGGTGGAGATGTAGAAAAAACCCTTAAAAAAGCGGAAAGTAAATGGATTTTTCTCCTTAACACAGTTTACCCATCAGGGTTAAATGAGTGTAACAATCTCTCCCCTTTTCTGTAAGTGCAATGAACAGCACAAATTCATGATAACACAGACTAACCCTCTAAACATCTTTTTATTAACCGCCAGTATCTCAAGATCTAATTTCAACCAAACTATTTGTATGTTGAAGGTAGAAATAACTTCTGCCTCTTGCCTTATAAATTAAATTCAAATTCAATCCTAACATCGCCATATACTAAAAAATATGTTCACAATTAAAATAAGGACATCCATAATCACATTCAAGTGTACAACTGTACGCACGAGTTATATAAGGATTAGTTTATGATAGTCCTCATTATTTTATTCATCAACACTATATAAGTCTTAAGCACATAATTCACTGTAACTTTTACACACCAGCGGTGTTTATTATTAATAAAAATTCATCGTTTTTACATTAGCCTCCACAGTCTGCACACAATACACACCAAGTCACTATTTCTTTGACACAATTTTTGTAGCATATATTAATTTTAGCACTGTTTTACAATTAAGTCACAAGTATTTATTTTAAAACACAGCACAGTGGCATGCTTCACTAAACATTTACACTGAGCAATTTTATTTAATATTACACAACATTGTGGTATATACCAGCATAAATAATTAAGTTATAATATAAACAAAGCAGTCACAATGCAGGTCGGCAATACATAGCACTAGTTCACGGCGGCTTCTATAGGGTTAATTCACTACACAGCATCACATAGTTTAGGGAATACAGTGCTTCAATCTAAGGATAAAATAAAATGAAGTTTTAAATTCATGGCTGAGCATTAAGTCCATATATAAGGCTACGAGAACTCATCTGATCCTATAACTTCAACATAACTCATTTGATCTTATAACTAAGTTGATTTTATAACTTCAACATTACAACAAAGTTACTTTTATTACTAGCAACAAATTAGACAACTCTAAACTTCAATCGTAATGATAGGCGGTCTCTACACAGTAGAGGATGAGGATTGGCTGTTAGCAAAAATCGTCACCCAGGAGGTGTGACCATTAGGCTTTAAAAGACCAGTATGTGAGCGGCGCGCTCACCCTTTGAAAAAGCCGCGAGGCGAAACATGTTAGGGACGTTAGGGACGCTAGGGTACTGGTGATGAGCCCTTGGAGCTCATGTATTTTTAGCTAGCCTTAGGAACCTTGATAAATTTATACAATTTGAACCGTAATATACCTTTAGCAGTTGGGAGTGGTTAATGGGGGCAGAACGCTGACGTTCATACAAGTTGCTAGAGAATTTAACCGTTAGCAGTACTCACACTACTTTTAGTAAATTGTGACTACACAGGGCTCAATACCGCACTAATAATGTCTCATTTGGTTATGCTAAACTGAAATCTTGTATATATTTCTTTACTAACTATGTCTGCTGGGTTGTAACATTACGCATGTGCCGTGCAGCTTATACAATAGCGGTCACTCTTTTTACTACTCAGAGCATTTGATATTTTGCCATTTACTCAAAGGCATATTTTAGAACTGAGTCACTATATCTGTCTGCTCTATATAAGAACAGGAACGCTATTCACCTAGTGTTTATCACCCTGTAATAAACACCCACAGCGATACTTCAAAACAAGAATCTTATTTTGACTCTAATATAACAATAACTACTAAGGTCCCAGTCCCAAATATTGGGTATTCTTGCACCTAGAGGGACAAACATAATGGAACCTTAAGAAGGTTATATGAATTCTATCGCTTTATTTGGAATAATTTCTTATATAAGATACAATAATATCGAAATACCTTATTACTAATGGTGACAACACTATCCTAAGGGGTGATCTCCAATTTCACTGATACTTTATATAACAAAGTGTATACCCGCCAGACTGTGTATATCCAATATAGAAGACATTATTAAATATAAAGCATGAAGCCTTTATTTGTGTAGTGTAGGCTTGAATACAGCCACACATATAGATGCGTATAGAAAATTAAGAGTAATTTAAAGGGATTCTATATAAAGTCTCTGACTTCACGCACAATGAATAAAAGTGTATAATCACTCAAGCCTCTTAACTATATATGCACAAGTGTACTGCAACGTATTAAGTAACACACTAATTCTACAGCAAATTCACAATATCAATTTTAGTGAACCTCAATAAATTACCGGCAACAACATACTGATCAATCATATTTGAGTTGCCATTTCCGGTACATATTGAATACATAGAATTGTTACTAGCCCCCATACCATATACTTTATCTATTTATAGATAATTCTTTACCCACCACACCAACTAATATACGATTAACAAGTAACATTATCTTGGCTCCTAAGAGTGTTTTTAAGTGTGTGTTTTCCAATTTTAACCAAGCCTTAATAAAAGTTAATTTTTAATGTTATTTAGCTTACTCAGACAGTTTTGTCTTTGTTCTCTGCACATCTTTGCACGACTCTCTCTGTTACCACAATTTATTTAATTAAGTAATCCCCAGAGTGCTACAAATGTAGTCTATCTCAGATAGGGTAACACATCCTATCTGTCAGTTTTTTGTTTAAATTCTGCTTTACTACATAGCACCCTCGTCCTTCACCATACTAATGTGCTGAATGCACATAAGTTAATTAAGAAAAAAGGGGATAATTTCATTTTATTGTAAGTAGTGCCATTGGACCCCATTCTTTTTTGTTCATAACAAGATACCCATGACATGTGATTCCAATTGATACGCAAACACCCCACTCTGTCCTCAATCCCCTCTCCATTGATGACAGTCCTTTCTAATGCAGATTTTCCTATAGGGATAACCCTAACACCATCAAATGCTCACAACCTGCATGATTTATTACCACTTTACACTCTCTTGAGACAACACCTAATGGATATGGGTATCGTACAATTCTCTCACTGGTTTAGATACCTTTAATTTTGACACTTTGACACCCATAAATGCAAAGATTTACTACTCAGGGACCGCTCACCCTTTGAGAAATTATGTTGCTCAGAAAACCCAATACCCCATGCTATATCACTTCTATACTCCTTCTTGATAACACCTACCTCCCTAACCCCTCACACTAGTATTATCTCCTGGCAGAAACAATTGCCATTCATACTATCATAAAAAGAATGGGCCAAAAATATTTTTTAACACAGCTAAGTCCGCACACTCTGCCACACTTTTAGAAACGAATTATAAATTTATTTTCAGGTGGTACCTCACACCACATGGATTACATTATATTCCTTGCAGCCTCAAATGGCTGTTGGTTATTGTGTTTAGCTGTAATTTTCCTCTTACTCATTTACTGTACCCACACATATTATATACCATTTTTCTCGCTATTAAATGGACTTTCTAAAGATACCATCATTTTCATTATATCTTATAATTTGCTATAAATAAATTATAAAATATGATGAAAAAATTGAAAAAAACACACTTTTTCTAACTTTGACCCCCAAAACCTGTTACACATCTACAACCACCAAAAAACACCCATGCTAAATAGTTTAAAAATTTTGTCCTAAATTTAGAAATACTCAATATTTACATGGTCTTGGCTTTTTTTGCAAGTTATAGGGCAATAATTACAAGCAGCACTTTGCTTTTTCCAAACATTTTTTTTCTCAAAATTAGCGATAGTTACATTGTAACACTGATATCTGTCAGCAATGCCTGAATAACCCTTCAAATGTACATATTTGTTTTTAGTAGACAACCCAAAGTATTGATCTAGGACCATTTTTGTATATTTCATGCCACTGAAATTATTTACAAACAGCTTGTGCAATTATGGCACAAATGGTTGTAAATGCTTTTCTGGGATCCCCTTTGTTCAGAAATAGCAGACATATATGGGTTTGGTATTGGTTTTTGGTAATTAGAAGGCCGTTAATTGCAGCTGCGCACCACACTTGTATTATGCCCAGCAGTGAAGGGGTTAATTAGGTAGCTTGTAGTGAGCTTGTAGGGTTAATTTTAGCTTTAGTGTAGTGTAGTAGACAACCCAAAGTATTGATCTAGGCCCATTTTGGTATATTTCATGCCACCATTTTACTGCCAAATGCAATCAAATAAAAAAAAATCATTCACTTTTTTACAGTTTTACATTTCTCACTGAAATTATTTACAAATGGTTAGTGCAATCATGGCACAAATGGTTGTAAATGCTTTTCTGGGACCCTCTTTGTTCAGAAATAGCAGACATATATGGCTTTGGCATTTAGGGTAATTAGAAGGCCGCTAAATGCCGCTGTGCACCACACTTTTATTATGCTCAGCAGTGAAGGGGTTAATTAGGTAGCTTGTAGGGTTTATTTTAGCTTTAGTGTAGAGATCAGCCTCCCACCTGACACATCCCACCTCCTGATCCCTCCCTGACCCCCCTTAAAACAGCTCTCTTTCCTCCCCACCTCACAATTGTCACCGCCATCTTAAGTACTGGCAGAAAGTCTGCCAGTACTAAAGTAAAAGTTTTTTTTTTTAAATATTGATTCTGCCGTGTTGGATCGCCCATTAGCCCCCAACCTCCTTGATCCCCCCCCCCCCAAACAGCTCTCTAATCCTACCCCCTCTTTCTAGTTGCCGCCATCTTGGATACTGGCAGCTGTCTGAAAGTACCCAGTTTGTTAAAAAAAAGCCTTTTTTTATATACTGTATAAATAAATAAATCTTCAATTTTCTGTAGTGTAGCTGCCCCCCTCCCAGATCCCTTTCCAAACATTTAATTCCCCCCTCTCCCTCCATCCCTTACACTTTTCTGTAGTGAAGCGGTCCCAGTCCCACCCGCTCCCGTCCACCTGTGTGCGCTCCCGTGGACCCGTGCACACCCACCCCCGCTACCGGCACCTGAAAGGAAGTGGACCAGCGATGGGCCACCCACCCGCCTCCCTGCTATGGCTCCCACCCACCAACGATCGGCACCATTGCAAGCCGATGCAGAGAGGGCCACAGTAGCTGGATTGATCACGATCGCTCCATTGCTTGAAAATCCTGAGGACGTACAGGGTACGTCCTTGGTCTTTAAGTGACATTTTTTGTAGGACGTACCCTGTACGTCTTTGGTCCTTAAGGGGTTAAAGCTCTCCACTCTGGCCAGATTGTCAAAGACAGCTCGTCAGTACTGCGAGGTCCCTCTGCTGATTATTTAAATAAAAACATTTTTGCTTCAGAGCTCTTTATCTAGCTCTCCAGGGTTCTAAATGTGAAGGAGAGACAAAAACATTACAATTTAATGGTGAAAAAAGCCCCCAAAGATGTTGCATGATTTATCTCCATGATGGTGAGTTTTAGTTTTAAGTTTTTTTTTACTCCTTTAGAGGTTAGGGTGTATTAGGTTGAATGCATAATCTTGACCTTTTTATATGCTACTCAGTTATTAGTTAATATGTGCAGGAGCTTATTTAATTTCTGTCCATAATTGGCCAAAGAAAAAGTGATGACCATGTGTCGTCATGACGGGGGGCATTTACGAAGCTCATCACAATCTCCACCCCCCACTTTCCAATTTACTTTTATTATTACATTTACTTTGTTTTCTTGGTATTGTTTGTTGAAAGCTAAACCTAGGTAGGTTAATATGCTTATTTTCTAAAACCACCTCTAATCTCATGCACCTGTGCATTTTGACAGTTTTTCACAGTTAAATCCTTCTAGTTCATGTTTGCCAGTTATGTTTGGAGTTATTTAAGAGTCAGCACTGATTGGCTAAAATGCAAGTCTTTTAAAAAATTGAGATGAGGGGCGGTTGCATAGGCTTAGATACAAGGTGATCACAGAGGTGAAAAGTATATGAATATAACTGTTGGTTATGCAAAAATGGGGAATGGGTAATAAAGGGATTATCTATCTGTTTAAACAAGAAACATTTTGGAGTAGACAGTCCCTTTAAGTAAGCTGGATTATTATTATTATCATTTATTTGTATAGCGCCGCCAAATTCCGTAGCACTGGATGGAGGGGTTTGTGTTCAAAGACCCACTATTTGAAAGGTAATTTATGCATTGTAATTTTATGCATGGTGTTTGTCTTGGGGTTTAAGTATAAACACTTAGAATAAAAAACACGCATGTTTTAAGCACAGCATATCCTTTAACCCCTCTAACAGGCCATCAAAAAGTTCTAGAGATCCCTAGGAACCCTTGTTTTAAGTCCCCTAAGATCCCTCTTAAAAATTTTTAGTAGCCAGGTGATGACTGTGGTAGTAGTGATCACTTAGCGTGAATAAATGTGCATTTATGGGAGCCCCTATGTGCAGATCAAAGTTACAAACCTACACGCTATTGTTTACAACCTTATTTAATAGAGAAGACCTTACAAGTGAGTAATTATCAGTGTTACTCTGAAGCGGTCTCTCTAACTTTTACCTTCTGGCCTTTTGACTTGCTATCAGTTTTGGAGTATACAAGTCCTTTATACAGCTTTACTTTTCATACATTTTAACTTTGTGCATTTAACTTTGGGAACTTATCCATTGTGCATATAGTTAATTTGATTCTTGATACAAGGGTCATAACCGCTGTTTTCATTTTGGTACAATTTATTTGGATATAATTCACTGAACCACATCCATTTAGATACAGCATACTTAATTCTCAGTTTCTGGGATTGAACAATGTTTTCACTGTGTCAGAAAGGGTCGATTTTACCTTCCACGCTGTTTAATGGATATTTTCTTTTATAAAATACTTAACTTCACTTTATTTTAAAGTTGTTTTAATATTATATGAGGATTGGCCGATCCAATTGTTTCACTTCTATGCATATATTAAATATAGTTTCTATACGATGCTCTCTCTTTGATATTGTGTGTATTTCTACCTATAGGTCAGTTACATATTTTCTCCCACTCTTCTATTTTCTCTTGTTAAGTGTGTTCAGTCCACGGGTCATCCATTACTTATGGGATATATTCTCCTTCCCAACAGGAAGTTGCAAGAGGATCACCCAAGCAGAGCTGCTATATAGCTCCTCCCCTCACATGTCATATCCAGTCATTCTCTTGCAACCCTCAACAAAGAAGGAGGTCGCGAGAGGAGCTGGAGTTTTTACTTAACTATTCTTCAATCAAAAGTTTGTTATTTTAAATGGCACCGGAGTGTGCTGTTTTTCTATCTCAGGCAGTATTTGGAAGAAGAAACTGCCTGCATTTTTTTCTATGATCTTAGCAGGCGTAACTAAGATCCACTGGCTGTTCTCAACATTCTGAGGAGTGGGGTAACTTCAGAAACTGGGAATAGCATGCGGGGTCCTCCGCAAATGAGGTATGTGCAGTACATTATTTTCTGGGAATGGAATTGACTAAGAAAATACTGCAGTTACCGTATGATGTAAGTACAGCCTTAAATGCAGTAGTGGCAACTGGTATCAGGCTGATAAATGTATGCGCAGTCGAGTTATTTTCTGGGGACTAGAATTTGACTGAGAAAATACTGTTAAAACTGAAATAATACTTAAGCCTTATCTGCAGTGGTAGCGACTGGTAGCAGGCTTAGTGATAACTTTGCATGACATTGGAAAATGTTGTTTTTTAATAAAACGTTTACTGGCATGTTATTCGTTTTTGTGAGGTACTTTGGTGATAAATCTCTTTGGGCATGATTTTTTCCCACATGGCTAACATATATTTTCTGCATGGAAACCGTTATATCAGGGCTCCCACTGTTGTGATAGGAGTGGGAGGGACCTTGTTTTAGCGCCTTGTTGCGCAGTTAAAATTCTAGCACAGTCTTCCTGCTTCTTCCTCCTTGATCCAGGACGTCTCTAGAGAGCTCAGGGGTCTGCAAAATTCATTTTTGAGGGAGGTAATCAGTCACAGCAGATCTGTGACAGTGTGCTTGACTGTGATTAAAAGCGTTAAATCTTAATTGATATCCGTTTTATCCGTTTTGGGTATTGAGGGGTTAATCATCCTTTTGCTAATGGGTGCAATCCTCTGCTAATAATACACTTCTTGTTAAGAATTGTTTAATTATATCTGTATTTTTGAAGCGCTGCAGCGTTTTTTATATTGCTTGTAAACTTATTGAAAGTGATTTCCAAGCTTGCTAGTTTCATTGCTAAGTCTGTTTAAACATGTCTGATTCAGAGGAAACTGTTTGTTCATCATGTTCAAAAGCCAATGTGGAGCCCAATAGAACGATGTGTACCAATTGTATTGATATTGCTTTGAATAAAAGTCAATCTGTACCGATAGAGAAACTATCACCAGACAACGAGGGGGAAGTTATGCCGCCTAACTCTCCTCACGTGTCAGTACCTGCGTCTCCCGCTCGGGAGATGCGTAGGATTGAGACGCCAAGTACATCTAGGCCCTTACAAATCACTTTACATGATATGGCTAATGTTATGAAAGAAGTATTATATAATATGCCCGAATTAAGGGGCAAGCGCGATAGCTCTGGGTTAAGGACAGAGCGTGCTGATGACACGAGAGCCATGTCTGATACTGCGTCACAATTTGCAGAACATGAGGACGGTGAGCTTCATTCTGTCGGTGACGGTTCTGATCCGGGGAGACCGAATTCAGAAATTTCAAATTTTAAATTTAAGCTTGAGAACCTCCGTGTGTTACTAGGGGAGGTATTAGTGGCTCTGAATGATTGCGACACGGTGGCAATTCCAGAGAAATTGTGTAGGTTGGATAGATACTATGCGGTACCGGTGTGTACTGACGTCTTTCCTATACCAAAAAGACTTACAGAAATTATTAGTAAGGAGTGGGATAGACCCGGTGTGCCTTTTTCCCCTCCCCCGATATTTAGAAAAATGTTTCCTATAGACGCCACCACACGAGACTTATGGCAGACGGTCCCTAAGGTGGAGGGAGCAGTTTCTACTTTAGCTAAGCATACCACTATCCCGGTGGAGGATAGCTGTGCTTTCTCAGATCCAATGGATAAAAAATTAGAGGGTTATCTTAAGAAAATGTTTGTTCAACAGGGTTTTATTTTGCAGCCTCTTGCATGCATTGCGCCTGTCACGGCTGCAGCGGCATTCTGGTTTGAGTCTCTGGAAGAGGCGATTCGCACAGAGCCATTGGATGAGGTTTTGAGCAAAGTTAGAACCCTTAAGCAAGCTAATGTGTTTGTTTCAGATGCCGTAGTACATCTAACCAAACTTACGGCTAAAAATTCCGGATTCGCCATACAGGCGCGCAGAGCGCTCTGGCTTAAATCCTGGTCAGCGGATGTAACTTCCAAGTCTAAGCTACTTAACATTCCTTTCAAAGGGCAGACCTTATTCGGGCCCGGCTTGAAGGAAATTATTGCTGACATTACGGGAGGTAAGGGCCACGCCCTTCCTCAGGCAGGGCCAAACCAAAGGCCAAACAGTCTAATTTTCGTGCCTTTCGTAACTTCAAGGCAGGAGCAGCATCAACTTCCTCCGCTCCAAAACAGGAAGGAACTACTGCTCGTTACAGACAGGGTTGGAAAGGCAACCAGTCATGGAACAAGGGCAAGCAGGCCAGAAAGCCTACTCCCGCCCCTAAGACAGCATGAAGACAGGGCCCCCTATCCGGAGATGGATTTAGTGGGGGGCAGACTTTCTCTCTTCGCCCAGGCTTGGGCAAGAGATGTGTAGGATCCCTGGACGTTGAAGATTATATCTCAGGGATACCTTCTGGATTTCATAACCTCTCCTCCACAAGGGAGGTTCCATTTTTCGAGGTTATCAACCAACCTAGTAAAGAGAGAGGCATTTCTACAATGTGTACAAGACCTCTTAATCATGGGAGTGATCCACTCAGTTCCGCGATCGGAACAGGGACAAGGATTTTACTCAAATCTATTTGTGGTTCCCAAAAAAGAGGGAACCTTCAGACCAATCTTGGACTTAAAGATCTTAAACAAATTCCTAAGGGTACCATCGTTCAAGATGGAAACCATTCGAACCATCCTACCCATGATCCAAGAGGGTCAATATATGACCACAGTGGACTTAAAGGATGCTTACCTTCACATACCGATTCACAAAGATCATTATCGGTACCTAAGGTTTGTCTTTCTAGACAGGCATTACCAGTTTGTGGCTCTTCCCTTCGGGTTAGCCACGGCCCCGAGAATTTTTACGAAGGTTCTGGGCTCACTTCTGGCGGTACTAAGACCACGAGGCATAGCGGTGGCTCCGTACCTAGACGACATTCTGATACAAGCGTCAAGTTTTCAGAATGCAAAGTCTCATACAGAGATAGTTCTAGCATTTCTGAGGTCGCATGGGTGGAAAGTGAACGTGGAAAAGAGTTCTCTGTTACCACTCACAAGGGTTCCTTTTCTAGGGACTCTTATAGATTCTGTAGAGATGAAGATTTACCTGACGGAGTCCAGGTTATCAAAGATTCTCAATGCTAGCATGGAGGTAATCGGCTTAATGGTCGCGGCAATGGACATAGTGCCATTTGCGCGCCTGCATCTCAGACCGCTGCAACTATGCATGCTCAGTCAATGGAACGGGGATTACTCAGATCTGTCCCCTTTGCTAAATCTGGACCAGGAGACCAGAGATTCTCTTCTCTGGTGGTTGTCACCGGTTCATCTGTCCAAAGGAATGACCTTTCGCAGACCAGATTGGACGATTGTAACAACGGATGCCAGCCTTCTAGGCTAGGGAGCAGTCTGGAATTCCCTGAAGGCTCAGGGATCGTGGACTCAGGAGGAGAAACTCCTTCCAATAAACATTCTAGAATTAAGAGCAATATTCAATGCTCTTCTAGCTTGGCCTCAGTTAGCAAAACTGAGGTTCATCAGATTTCAGTCGGACAATATCACGACTGTGGCTTACATCAATCATCAAGGGGGAACCAGGAGTTCCCTAGCGATGTTGGAAGTCTCACTCTTGCCACCTGTCAGCGATTTACATCCCAGGCGTAGAGAACTGGGAGGCGGATTTCCTAAGTCGCCAGACTTTTCATCCGGGAGAGTGGGAACTTCACCCGGAGGTATTTGCTCAACTGATTCGTCGTTGGGGCAAACCGGATCTGGATCTCATGGCATCTCGCCAGAACGCGAAGCTTCCTTGTTACGGATCCAGGTCCAGGGACCCGGGAGCGGTGCTGGTAGATGCATTAGCAGCCCCTTGGGTTTTCAACATAGCTTATGTGTTTCCACCATTTCCGTTGCTACCTCGACTGATTGCCAGGATCAAACAGGAGAGGGCATCGGTAATTCTGATAGCGCCTGCGTGGCCACGCAGGACCTGGTATGCAGACCTAGTGGACATGTCGTCCTGTCCACCATGGTCTCTTCCTCTGAGGCAGGACCTTCTAATTCAGGGTCCTTTCAACCATCCAAACCTAATTTCTCTGAGGCTGACTGCCTGGAAATTGAACGCTTGATTCTATCAAAGCGTGGGTTTTCGGATTCGGTTATTGATACATTAATACAGGCACGGAAACCTGTGACCAGAAAAATTTACCATAAGATATGGCGTAAATATTTATATTGGTGCGAATCCAAGAGTTACTCATGGAGTAAGGTTAGGATTCCTAGGATATTGGCTTTTCTACAAGAGGGTTTAGAAAAGGGTTTATCCGCTAGTTCGCTAAAGGGACAGATTTCAGCTCTGTCTATTCTTTTACACAAACGTCTGGCAGAGAATCCAGACGTCCAGGCCTTTTGTCAGGCTTTGGCTAGAATTAAGCCTGTGTTTAAAGCTGTTGCTCCTCCGTGGAGCTTAAACTTGGTTCTTAAAGTTCTTCAGGGTGTTCCGTTTGAACCCCTTCATTCCATTGATATTAAGCTTTTATCTTGGAAAGATTTGTTTTTGATGGCTATTTCCTCGGCTCGAAGAGTCTCTAAGTTATCTGCCTTACATTGTGATTCTCCTTATCTGATCTTTCATTTAGACAAGGTAGTACTGCGTACTAAACCTGGGTTTTTACCTAAGGTTGTTTCTTACAGGAATATCAATCAAGAGATTGTTGTTCCATCATTATGTCCTAATCCTTCTTCAAAGAAGGAATGTCTTTTGCATAATCTAGACGTGGTCCGTGCTCTGAAGTTCTACTTACAGGCAACTAAAGATTTTAGACAAACTTCTTCTCTGTTTGTCGTTTACTCTGGACAGAGGAGAGGTCAAAAGGCTTCGGCTACCTCTCTCTCTTTTTGGCTTCGTCGCATAATACGTTTAGCCTATGAGACTGCTGGACAGCAGCCTCCTGAAAGAATTACAGCTCATTCCACTAGAGCTGTGGCTTCCACCTGGGCCTTTAAGAATGAGGCCTCTGTTGAACAGATTTGCAAGGCTGCAACTTGGTCTTCACTTCATACTTTTTCCAAATTTTACAAATTTGACACTTTCGCTTCTTCGGAGGCTGGTTTTGGGAGAAAGGTTCTACAGGCAGTGGTTCCTTCTGTTTAATGTTCCTGCCTTGTCCCTCCCATCATCCGTGTACTTAGCTTTGGTATTGGTATCCCATAAGTAATGGATGACCCGTGGACTGAATACACTTAACAAGAGAAAACATAATTTATGCTTACCTGATAAATTTATTTCTCTTGTAGTGTGTTCAGTCCACGGCCCGCCCTGTCTTTTTAAGGCAGGTTCTAAATTTTAAAATTATAACTCCAGTCACCACTGCACCTTATAGTTTCTCCTTTCTCGTCTTGTTTCGTTCGAATGACTGGATATGACATGTGAGGGGAGGAGCTATATAGCAGCTCTGCTTGGGTGATCCTCTTGCAACTTCCTGTTGGGAAGGAGAATATATCCCATAAGTAATGGATGACCCGTGGACTGAACACACTACAAGAGAAATAAATTTATCAGGTATGCATAAATTATGTTTTTAATATCGTTGTTTTAAAATATCCAAAAAATTTAATTTAAATAAAATTGCAAATACTAGCGGATGTTCATATGTTGATATTTTTTTGAAGGCATGTTTCATAGATTAAAGGAAACCATTGTGTGGCAAAATGTGTACTGAGATGTGTGTGATAAAAAAAAACAAAAAAAGTGTGCAAAAAGCTTAGATAATTCACAGTCAATGCTACAATAACCATAAATGGTTTTCAAATGGGTAAAGGTTTTGAAAAATCTATTTATTTAAATCACCTTGTGATGTCTGGCGTGTTAGGGCAAGTGGACGAGTAGTGTCTGCTGCCTGTATTAAGTGCTGCACAAAGCTGTTAAAGGGATAGGAAAGGCAAAATTAAACTTGCACGATTACAATAGTGCATGTCATTTTAATACACTTTTAAATTCACTTTATTTTCAAATGTTCTTTTGTTTTCTTAGTATCCCTTGTTGAAAAAGAATATGCACATATCCTACACTAGTGGGAGCTGCTGCTAATTGGTGCCTGCATACATTTGTCTTTTGTGATTGGATGACTAGATGTGTTCTTCTTGCTGTCAATAGTGCAATGCTGTTCCTTCAGCAAGGGGGTAACAAGAGAATGAAGCAAATTTGATAATGGAAGTACATTGGAAAGTTGTTTAAAATTGTATGTTCTATCCAAATCATGAAAGAACATTTTGGGGTTTCCTGTCCCTTTAAAGGGACAGTCTAGTCCAAAATAAACTTTCATGATTCAGATAGAGAATGTAATTTTAAATAATTTTCCAATTTACTTTTATCACCAATTTTGCTTTGTCCTCTTAGATGAAAGCTAAACCTAGGAGGTTCATATGCTAATTTCTAAGCCCTTGAAGGCCGCCTCTTCTCTCAGGGCATTTTGACAGTTTTTCACCACTAGAGGGTGTTAGCTCATGTGTGTCATATAGATAACACTCTGCTCACACACGTGAAGTACCTAAGAGCCAGCACTGATTGGCTAAAATGCAAGTCTGTCAAAAGAACTGAAATAAGGGGGCAGTTTGCAGAGGCTTAGATACATAGTAATCACAGAGGTAAAAAGTGTATTAATATAACTGTGTTGGTTATGCAAAACTAGGGAATGGGTAATAAAGGGATTATCTATCTTTTAAAACAATAACATTTCTGGTGTAGACTGTACGTTTAAGTGTTTTCTTATCGGTTGGAATAGATTTGTGAGGAGTTTTAATAACTAGTATAAGTGTTTTTTAATTTAAATGCTTTCAATTTTAAATATATCATAACATCACATTAATTTGTTCAGAAAGCTGCTTGAGAAGATTGGAATATACTAATTCAAGTTGTCTTAGTCGTTGTTAGTGATTAAATGTGTTATATATTAATTATGATACACCTGTGGTGCATATTATTAGCACAGTATATGTAACTATTTTATATTATAACTTTTTCTCCAACATAGGTGTGTCCGGTCCACGGCGTCATCCTTACTTGTGGGATATTCTCTTCCCCAACAGGAAATGGCAAAGAGCCCAGCAAAGCTGGTCACATGATCCCTCCTAGGCTCCGCCTACCCCAGTCATTCTCTTTGCCGTTGTACAGGCAACATCTCCACGGAGATGGCTTAGAGTTTTTTAGTGTTTAACTGTAGTTTTTATTATTCAATCAAGAGTTTGTTATTTTGAAATAGTGCTGGCATGTACTATTTACTCAGAAACAGAAAAGAGATGAAGATTTCTGTTTGTATGAGGAAAATGATTTTAGCAACCGTCACTAAAATCCATGGCTGTTCCACACAGGACTGTTGAGAGCAATTAACTTCAGTTGGGGGAACAGTGAGCAGTCTCTTGCTGCTTGAGGTATGACACATTCTAACAAGACGATGTAATGCTGGAAGCTGTCATTTTCCCTATGGGATCCGGTAAGCCATGTTTATTACGATCGTAAATAAGGGCTTCACAAGGGCGGAGCTATATAGCAGCTCTGCTTGGGTGATCCTCTTGCAACTTCCTGTTGGGAAGGAGAATATATCCCATAAGTAATGGATGACCCGTGGACTGAACACACTACAAGAGAAATAAATTTATCAGGTATGCATAAATTATGTTTTTAATATCGTTGTTTTAAAATATCCAAAAAATTTAATTTAAATAAAATTGCAAATACTAGCGGATGTTCATATGTTGATATTTTTTTGAAGGCATGTTTCATAGATTAAAGGAAACCATTGTGTGGCAAAATGTGTACTGAGATGTGTGTGATAAAAAAAAACAAAAAAAGTGTGCAAAAAGCTTAGATAATTCACAGTCAATGCTACAATAACCATAAATGGTTTTCAAATGGGTAAAGGTTTTGAAAAATCTATTTATTTAAATCACCTTGTGATGTCTGGCGTGTTAGGGCAAGTGGACGAGTAGTGTCTGCTGCCTGTATTAAGTGCTGCACAAAGCTGTTAAAGGGATAGGAAAGGCAAAATTAAACTTGCACGATTACAATAGTGCATGTCATTTTAATACACTTTTAAATTCACTTTATTTTCAAATGTTCTTTTGTTTTCTTAGTATCCCTTGTTGAAAAAGAATATGCACATATCCTACACTAGTGGGAGCTGCTGCTAATTGGTGCCTGCATACATTTGTCTTTTGTGATTGGATGACTAGATGTGTTCTTCTTGCTGTCAATAGTGCAATGCTGTTCCTTCAGCAAGGGGGTAACAAGAGAATGAAGCAAATTTGATAATGGAAGTACATTGGAAAGTTGTTTAAAATTGTATGTTCTATCCAAATCATGAAAGAACATTTTGGGGTTTCCTGTCCCTTTAAAGGGACAGTCTAGTCCAAAATAAACTTTCATGATTCAGATAGAGAATGTAATTTTAAATAATTTTCCAATTTACTTTTATCACCAATTTTGCTTTGTCCTCTTAGATGAAAGCTAAACCTAGGAGGTTCATATGCTAATTTCTAAGCCCTTGAAGGCCGCCTCTTCTCTCAGGGCATTTTGACAGTTTTTCACCACTAGAGGGTGTTAGCTCATGTGTGTCATATAGATAACACTCTGCTCACACACGTGAAGTACCTAAGAGCCAGCACTGATTGGCTAAAATGCAAGTCTGTCAAAAGAACTGAAATAAGGGGGCAGTTTGCAGAGGCTTAGATACATAGTAATCACAGAGGTAAAAAGTGTATTAATATAACTGTGTTGGTTATGCAAAACTAGGGAATGGGTAATAAAGGGATTATCTATCTTTTAAAACAATAACATTTCTGGTGTAGACTGTACGTTTAAGTGTTTTCTTATCGGTTGGAATAGATTTGTGAGGAGTTTTAATAACTAGTATAAGTGTTTTTTAATTTAAATGCTTTCAATTTTAAATATATCATAACATCACATTAATTTGTTCAGAAAGCTGCTTGAGAAGATTGGAATATACTAATTCAAGTTGTCTTAGTCGTTGTTAGTGATTAAATGTGTTATATATTAATTATGATACACCTGTGGTGCATATTATTAGCACAGTATATGTAACTATTTTATATTATAACTTTTTCTCCAACATAGGTGTGTCCGGTCCACGGCGTCATCCTTACTTGTGGGATATTCTCTTCCCCAACAGGAAATGGCAAAGAGCCCAGCAAAGCTGGTCACATGATCCCTCCTAGGCTCCGCCTACCCCAGTCATTCTCTTTGCCGTTGTACAGGCAACATCTCCACGGAGATGGCTTAGAGTTTTTTAGTGTTTAACTGTAGTTTTTATTATTCAATCAAGAGTTTGTTATTTTGAAATAGTGCTGGCATGTACTATTTACTCAGAAACAGAAAAGAGATGAAGATTTCTGTTTGTATGAGGAAAATGATTTTAGCAACCGTCACTAAAATCCATGGCTGTTCCACACAGGACTGTTGAGAGCAATTAACTTCAGTTGGGGGAACAGTGAGCAGTCTCTTGCTGCTTGAGGTATGACACATTCTAACAAGACGATGTAATGCTGGAAGCTGTCATTTTCCCTATGGGATCCGGTAAGCCATGTTTATTACGATCGTAAATAAGGGCTTCACAAGGGCTTATTAAGACTGTAGACTTTTTCTGGGCTAAATCGATTCATTATTAACACATATTTAGCCTTGAGGAATCATTTTATTTGGGTATTTTGATATAATAATATCGGCAGGCACTGTTTTAGACACCTTATTCTTAGGGGCTTTCCCAAAGCATAGGCAGAGCCTCATTTTCGCGCCGGTGTGGCGCACTTGTTTTTGAGAGGCATGGCATGCAGTCGCATGTGAGAGGAGCTCTGATACTTAGAAAAGGCTTTCTGAAGGCGTCATTTGGTATCGTATTCCCCTTTGGGCTTGGTTGGGTCTCAGCAAAGCAGATACCAGGGACTGTAAAGGGGTTAAAGTTCAAAACGGCTCCGGTTCCGTTATTTTAAGGGTTAAAGCTTCCAAATTTGGTGTGCAATACTTTTAAGGCTTTAAGACACTGTGGTGAAAATTTGGTGAATTTTGAACAATTCCTTAATGTTTTTTCGCAATTGCAGTAATAAAGTGTGTTCAGTTTAAAATTTAAAGTGACAGTAACGGTTTTATTTTAAAACGTTTTTTGTACTTTGTTATCAAGTTTATGCCTGTTTAACATGTCTGAACTACCAGATAGACTGTGTTCTGAATGTGGGGAAGCCAGAATTCCTATTCATTTAAATAAATGTGATTTATGTGACAATGACAATGATGCCCAAGATGATTCCTCAAGTGAGGGGAGTAAGCATGGTACTGCATCATTCCCTCCTTCGTCTACACGAGTCTTGCCCACTCAGGAGGCCCCTAGTACATCTAGCGCGCCAATACTCCTTACTATGCAACAATTAACGGCTGTAATGGATAATTCTGTCAAAAACATTTTAGCCAAAATGAACACTTATCAGCGTAAGCGCGATTGCTCTGTTTTAGATACTGAAGAGCATGACGACGCTGATAATAATATTTCTGAAGGGCCCCTAACCCAGTCTGATGGGGCCAGGGAGGTTTTGTCTGAGGGAGAAATTACTGATTCAGGGAACATTTCTCAACAAGCTGAACCTGATGTGATTGCATTTAAATTTAAGTTGGAACATCTCCGCATTCTGCTTAAGGAGGTATTATCCACTCTGGATGATTGTGACAAGTTGGTCATCCCAGAGAAACTATGTAAAATGGACAAGTTCCTAGAGGTGCCGGGGCTCCCAGAAGCTTTTCCTATACCCAAGCGGGTGGCGGACATTGTTAATAAAGAATGGGAAAGGCCCGGTATTCCTTTCGTCCCTCCCCCCATATTTAAAAAATTGTTTCCTATGGTCGACCCCAGAAAGGACTTATGGCAGACAGTCCCCAAGGTCGAGGGAGCGGTTTCCACTTTAAACAAACGCACCACTATACCCATAGAGGATAGTTGTGCTTTCAAAGATCCTATGGATAAAAAATTAGAAGGTTTGCTTAAGAAAATGTTTGTTCAGCAGGGTTACCTTCTACAACCAATTTCATGCATTGTCCCTGTCGCTACAGCCGCATGTTTCTGGTTCGATGAGCTGATAAAGGCGGTCGATAGTGATTCTCCTCCTTATGAGGAGATTATGGACAGAATCAATGCTCTCAAATTGGCTAATTCTTTCACCCTAGACGCCACTTTGCAATTGGCTAGGTTAGCGGCTAAGAATTCAGGGTTTGCTATTGTGGCGCGCAGAGCGCTTTGGTTGAAATCTTGGTCGGCTGATGCGTCTTCCAAGAACAAACTACTTAACATTCCTTTCAAGGGGAAAACGCTGTTTGGCCCTGACTTGAAAGAGATTATCTCTGATATCACTGGGGGTAAGGGCCACGCCCTTCCTCAGGATCGGCCTTTCAAGGCAAAAAATAAACCTAATTTTCGTCCCTTTCGTAGTAACGGACCAACCCAAAGTGCTACGTCCTCTAAGCAAGAGGGTAATACTTCTCAAGCCAAGCCAGCTTGGAGACCAATGCAAGGCTGGAACAAGGGAAAGCAGGCCAAGAAACCTGCCACTGCTACCAAGACAGCATGAAATGTTGGCCCCCGATCCGGGACCGGATCTGGTGGGGGGCAGACTCTCTCTCTTCGCTCAGGCTTGGGCAAGAGATGTTCTGGATCCTTGGGCGCTAGAAATAGTCTCCCAAGGTTATCTTCTGGAATTCAAGGGACTTCCCCCAAGGGGGAGGTTCCACAGGTCTCAGTTGTCTTCAGACCACATAAAAAGACAGGCATTCTTACATTGTGTAGAAGACCTGTTAAAAATGGGAGTGATTCATCCTGTTCCATTAAGAGAACAAGGGATGGGGTTCTACTCCAATCTGTTCATAGTTCCCAAAAAAGAGGGAACGTTCAGACCAATCTTAGATCTCAAGATCTTAAACAAGTTTCTCAAGGTTCCATCGTTCAAGATGGAAACCATTCGAACTATTCTTCCTTCCATCCAGGAAGGTCAATTCATGACCACGGTGGATTTAAAGGATGCGTATCTACATATTCCTATCCACAAGGAACATCATCGGTTCCTAAGGTTCGCATTCCTGGACAAACATTACCAGTTCGTGGCGCTTCCTTTCGGATTAGCCACTGCTCCAAGGATTTTCACAAAGGTACTAGGGTCCCTTCTAGCTGTGCTAAGACCAAGGGGCATTGCTGTAGTACCTTACTTGGACGACATTCTGATTCAAGCGTCGTCCCTTCCTCAAGCAAAGGCTCACACGGACATTGTCCTGGCCTTTCTCAGATCTCACGGATGGAAAGTGAACGTGGAAAAGAGTTCTCTATCTCCGTCAACAAGGGTTCCCTTCTTGGGAACAATAATAGACTCCTTAGAAATGAGGATTTTCCTGACAGAGGCCAGAAAAACAAAACTTCTAGACTCTTGTCGGATACTTCATTCCGTTCCTCTTCCTTCCATAGCTCAGTGCATGGAAGTGATCGGGTTGATGGTAGCGGCAATGGACATAGTTCCTTTTGCGCGCATTCATCTAAGACCATTACAACTGTGCATGCTCAGTCAGTGGAATGGGGACTATACAGACTTGTCTCCGAAGATACAAGTAAATCAGAGGACCAGAGACTCACTCCGTTGGTGGCTGTCCCTGGACAACCTGTCACAAGGGATGACATTCCGCAGACCAGAGTGGGTCATTGTCACGACCGACGCCAGTCTGATGGGCTGGGGCGCTGTCTGGGGATCCCTGAAAGCTCAGGGTCTTTGGTCTCGGGAAGAATCTCTTCTACCGATAAATATTCTGGAACTGAGAGCGATATTCAATGCTCTCAAGGCTTGGCCTCAGCTAGCGAGGGCCAAGTTCATACGGTTTCAATCAGACAACATGACAACTGTTGCGTACATCAACCATCAGGGGGGAACAAGGAGTTCCCTAGCGATGGAAGAAGTGACCAAAATCATTCTATGGGCGGAGTCTCACTCCTGCCACCTGTCTGCTATCCACATCCCAGGAGTGGAAAATTGGGAAGCGGATTTTCTGAGTCGTCAGACATTGCATCCGGGGGAGTGGGAACTCCATCCGGAAATCTTTGCCCAAGTCACTCAACTGTGGGGCATTCCAGACATGGATCTGATGGCCTCTCGTCAGAACTTCAAAGTTCCTTGCTACGGGTCCAGATCCAGGGATCCCAAGGCGGCTCTAGTGGATGCACTAGTAGCACCTTGGACCTTCAAACTAGCTTATGTGTTCCCGCCGTTTCCTCTCATCCCCAGGCTGGTAGCCAGGATCAATCAGGAGAGGGCGTCGGTGATCTTGATAGCTCCTGCGTGGCCACGCAGGACTTGGTATGCAGATCTGGTGAATATGTCATCGGCTCCACCTTGGAAGCTACCTTTGAGACGAGACCTTCTTGTTCAGGGTCCGTTCGAACATCCGAATCTGGTTTCACTCCAGCTGACTGCTTGGAGATTGAACGCTTGATCTTATCGAAGCGAGGGTTCTCAGATTCTGTTATCGATACTCTTGTTCAGGCCAGAAAGCCTGTAACTAGAAAGATTTACCACAAAATTTGGAAAAAATTATATCTGTTGGTGTGAATCTAAAGGATTCCCTTGGGACAAGGTTAAGATTCCTAGGATTCTATCCTTCCTTCAAGAAGGATTGGAAAAAGGATTATCTGCAAGTTCCCTGAAGGGACAGATTTCTGCCTTGTCTGTGTTACTTCACAAAAAGCTGGCAGCTGTGCCAGATGTTCAAGCCTTTGTTCAGGCTCTGGTTAGAATTGAGCCTGTTTACAAACCTTTGACTCCTCCTTGGAGTCTCAATTTGGTTCTTTCAGTTCTTCAGGGGGTTCCGTTTGAACCCTTACATTCCGTTGATATTAAGTTTTTATCTTGGAAAGTTTTGTTTTTAGTTGCAATTTCTTCTGCTAGAAGAGTTTCAGAATTATCTGCTCTGCAGTGTTCTCCTCCTTATCTGGTGTTCCATGCAGATAAGGTGGTTTTACGTACTAAACCTGGTTTTCTTCCAAAAGTTGTTTCTAACAAAAACATTAACCAGGAGATTATCGTACCTTCTCTGTGTCCGAAACCAGTTTCAAAGAAGGAATGTTTGTTGCACAATTTGGATGTTGTTCGCGCTCTAAAATTCTATTTAGATGCTACAAAGGATTTTAGACAAACATCTTCCTTGTTTGTTGTTTATTCCGGTGAAAGGAGAGGTCAAAAAGCAACTTCTACCTCTCTTTCTTTTTGGATTAAAAGCATCATCAGATTGGCTTACGAGACTGCCGGACGGCAGCCTCCCGAAAGAATCACAGCTCATTCCACTAGGGCTGTGGCTTCCACATGGGCCTTCAAGAACGAGGCTTCTGTTGATCAGATATGTAGGGCAGCGACTTGGTCTTCACTGCACACTTTTACCAAATTTTACAAGTTTGATACTTTTGCTTCTTCTGAGGCTATTTTTGGGAGAAAGGTTTTGCAAGCCGTGGTGCCTTCCATTTAGGTGACCTGATTTGCTCCCTCCCTTCATCCGTGTCCTAAAGCTTTGGTATTGGTTCCCACAAGTAAGGATGACGCCGTGGACCGGACACACCTATGTTGGAGAAAACAGAATTTATGTTTACCTGATAAATTACTTTCTCCAACGGTGTGTCCGGTCCACGGCCCGCCCTGGTTTTTTTAATCAGGTCTGATAATTTATTTTCTTTAACTACAGTCACCACGGTACCATATGGTTTCTCCTATGCAAATATTCCTCCTTAACGTCGGTCGAATGACTGGGGTAGGCGGAGCCTAGGAGGGATCATGTGACCAGCTTTGCTGGGCTCTTTGCCATTTCCTGTTGGGGAAGAGAATATCCCACAAGTAAGGATGACGCCGTGGACCGGACACACCGTTGGAGAAAGTAATTTATCAGGTAAACATAAATTCTGTTTTTGCCTGTTTTCTCTCTGTACTATCTATGCAGTATTGTTTGATGAATATTCATCATCTTGCTATATTTTGATATGATATATATATTTGCTATAGCCTTGTAGCTAGAGTTTAAATTCTCCGATATTTAAATTTGTAACCCTGTTTTTCAGGTGCCTTTGTACTTTGGATTGCGTAAAGAATTTTCTTTGTTGGGTTCTGTTATTGACTGGAAATTGTGAAAATCTGAATTAAATTGATTTTTTTTTGAGTTATTAGGTGTTGAAAAATAACTACTTTTCCGCATCTCTTATTATTAAAAATGATTAGTTGTTGCACTAACTTTAATAAAATATTATTATTATTATTTTTAGTCTGACATATTGGTTACTATGGACGTCTCAAGTTTATATACAGTCATTCCTCACACATTGGGAATTTTAGCAGTTACTAACTGATTAAGGCGGACTCCATATGTAGGTCCACCAGAAGATGTACTGATGGAACTCTTGACGATCTGCCTAGAGAAAAAAAATTTCCGCTTTGACAGCAAGTTCTATTTTCAGATAGCAGGCACAGCGATGGGGTCCAATGTGGCCCCATCGCTGGCGAATCTCTTTATGTCAGAATATGAAACAACACAGATGAATGTGTATGAAAACTCAGCTATAAAATTTTACCGCAGATATATTGACGACTTGTTTCTGATCTGGCAGGATGAGATGGAGTCATTGGATTGAGTCACTGAACACAATGGAGAGCACCATTAGATTTCAACATGTGGCAGATAGGACCTCTGTGGACTACCTAGATGTGAGAGTTTTTAAAACCAATGGGGCATTGGGAACTACCTTATTCAGAAAAAAGACGGACCGCAATTCTATACTCCATGCTGACAGCTGTCATCAACCGGCGTTGATCCACAATATCCCTAAGGCCCAGTTTCAGAGGGTGATTCGAAACAACACCGACACATCAAAGGGTGAAACACAACTGAGGGAAATGATGGAGAGATTCACACAGCGAGGTTATAAGCAACCATTACTACAGGCTATGTGTGACCAAGTAACTAAGGGAGCGACTGGAGACATTCAGAGTATAACAGATGAGGTTCCACAACTTACATTTGTGACGACATATACCCCTGACCAACATCGTATCACTAAAGCCATCAAAGAAGAATGGAAACTGATCCAGTCGGACCCCTCATTACCCTTCTCCCACTGGGGGGCCCCTCGACTTGCATATAGGAGGGGTAAGAGCTTGAAGGATCACCTGATGAAAACGGATTTCCGTACACTCACTGAAAAACAGACATGGTTAAAACGCAAATGTGGTTGTTTTAAATGCTTGGGCTGCATGACATGCAATAGTATGCACACAGGGAGTATGTTTCAACACCCTGACAAGAGGAAGAAATACAAGATCAAGTACTTCCTTACATGCACAACGACACACATCATCTATCTCCTCAATTGTCCATGCAGACTCTTTTACGTTGGGAAGACCATCGATGATGCCCGGTCTCGGATGGCAAACCATCGATCAGGCATCAGGGCTGCCTTGAAGAATGATAAAACGAAGCAACCAGTAGCCCGACATTTTTTGGAGAGTAAGCATACAGTTGCGGACTTGAGGTTCCGAATAACTGATCATGTTCCAGTACTCAACAGAGGTGGCAACAGAGCGAAGATCCTACTTCAGAAGGAAGACAGATGGATTCATGAACTTGGCACCTTAGCTCCCAGAGGTCTTAATGTACAATCTGGATGGCAAGCGTTCTTGTGAGATGACCTCTCATCAAGTTTACCTTTTGAAATTTGAGGGAGTCTGCAATTCCATTATAAGATGAGAGTACATGATCCCATTATGTAATTTTTTGGATTTAACATGAATTTGTTCCCTTTTTTGGGGGTTGGTTTTTCCTGCCTACATCAGTTTAATGACCCTTAAATATCCCTATGAGTGATATCTCATATTTCTATTTCTCCATAGATCAATTTAGTGTAATCTAAGTATTGATGTTGAATAGGTGACGTATAGAACCAATTGTTTTTAGCTTGGGGTCCTTAGTGGTCTCATTTTACTTTTATTTACATATGTTAGCTTATATGTACTGTACTCTCACTAATTCACTGGTTATGTAAGTGCGGGATCCTCCTTTTTTCGCTGCCTGATCTGTGTTACCCTCTGGTTTGCAGTAAGAATATTCTAGCGGGGTATGTACTTCATGATGACATACGTTGAGTCACATTAATAGTAAGGTTATTAGCCCTATTCTGGTATGGGACCCGGAGTCTTTTGCGTGCATATCAGTGAGGAGGCTCAATTTGTTATCTGAGATGGATGATTGATGCTGCGTTTAGGTGTATGAGTCTGGTGATTTTTTTACGTTTTATTTCTATGTCTCATGGTTTAATTTTATAAATAGTTAATAGTAATTGTTTTTTACGATTCACTGTTTCTATACAGGGTGTATGCCCAGTTGGTCACTATTTATGAGCGAGGGGGTGACGTTGGTTGCCCTTTGACATATTTTGTTTAGTTGTTTGGGGTATCTCTGGATAGTTCTGTTCTATGATCCTTAGAGTCAGGGTTCATATCTTTGGTTGGTGTTTCAGATTTGCACAAGGGCCCTTTTTTTGTCTTTCTTTGGTGTTCTTTTATTTTTTTAGTGTTTATTTATATTTTCACATTGTTTTAGTGTTGACTAACAGTCTTTTTGGGCACAATTTAAGTGACTCTTATATTCTAGGTATGGTGACATTGTCCCTCTGCATGCTTTGATACTCCAGGGGCAATTAGAGGTTTTAATAGTGCTGATTAGCACCCTCTATGGGTCGTAGCGAGGTATCTCGATCGCATAGTTTGATTCTGGTGGCGAGATGACTATGCATGTATCAGTCAATTGTACTTCAGTCCATTCTGACAGTTAATGGAGGTGTGGCATAGCTGTACCTACAGCGTGCCTGGTGGGTGTGGTCTTGGAACATGCCTTGCACCGGACTGGCTTGCCATGTTTGACAGATGGAGGGGGTGTGCCGTAGCTGGATCTATAATGTGTCTTTGGGTGTGTCCCTGTATTATGCCTTGCACTGTATGGGACGATGGGGCTGCTACGCTAGTGGATCATCTGTGCGTTGTGAGTTGTTAGGCTGACATATAAGCGAGTGCCAGATGACGGGGGTTATGTTCCACTGTGGATTCTGGCATGACACATAGGTATTGGATATTAGGATGGGACGTTGGTGATGCAACATTAGTGGATCAGGTGTTAGGCTGTTGTATCAGCGATTGCCATATGACGGGGGTTATATTCTTCTTTAGATTCTAGCATGACATATAGTTATTGTCTTTAGTGATACTTCGCTAGTGAATGAGTTGTGTGTTGTGAACTGCTAGGCTGATAGATGAGCGATTGCCATACTTTGGGGGTTATGTTCTACTGTGAATTCTAATTTGACATATGTTTGTTGATAGTAGGATGACTCTATCCCTCACAGCCTATCAGTGTGTAGGAGTGCCGGGTTTCACCCTATGGCGCATCAGTGGGAGTGGCTTTGCTCCTTACGTTCGGAAACAGAAAGTATTTTTGGAAATCGGACCAGAGTGATATGCTTATAAACTTACTGATAGTAGTGATGCGGATATTGGTGACTCTATGATACAATAATCATTGTTTAATGCGGGTAGGTTCCGTGAAGGGTATGTTGGTTTGACGTGGCGAGGTTAACGCCTACAGAGGCGGATCACACAACCCTAGAGGGTGGTTTGTGGATTGTTCCATCTGGCAGTGAGGACTAAGGGGCCTAGTTATCAAGCCGTCAACCTCAAATACGCTGGAATTCCGCAGCGTATTTGTGGCGCGGCTGATTCGCCTTAGTTATCAAAGGCTAAAGACTGGCAAAAGTAGAATTTTGTGACGTAAACTTCGATCCGCCGGACTCAGTCCGACACAGATCGATTCTTACGTCACTCCAGATGTTCCGCACACAAGTGCGGCACAATCTCACTACTTTTGCTAGTTATCAAAAAACTAGCAGGTACGCTCGGTACTTTTACGGCCCAGCGTACCTGGTTTTCAAAGCGCCAGCCTGGAGGCGGCGGATCCCATAGGAATCAATGGGAGTCTGACCATAGCGAAAGTACAAGTTCGCTGCTGCCAGACATCCCATTGATTCCTATGGGAGATGTCTGCACCTAACACCCTAACATGTACCCCGAGTCTAAACACCACTAATCTGCCCCCCTACACCGCTGCAACTATAATAAATGTATTAACCCCTAAACCGCCGCTCCCTGAACCCGCCGCAACCTATATTAAATGTATTAACCCCTATCCTGCCCCCCCTACACCGTCGCCACCTATAATAAAGTTATTAACCCCTATCCTGCCCCCCACTACACCGCCGCCACTGTAATAAAATTATTAACCCCTAAACCTAAGTCTAACCCTAACCCTAACGCCCCCCTAACTTAAATATTAATTAAATAAATCTAAATAAATGAACTCTTATTAACTAAATGCATCCTATTTAAAACTAAATACTTACCTTTAAAATAAACCCTTATATAGCTACAATATAAATAATAATTATATTATAGCTATCTTAGGATTTATATTTATTTTACAGGTAACTTTGTATTTATTTTAGCTAGTTAGAATAGTTATTAAATAGTTATTAACTATTTAATAACTACCTAGCTAAAAGAAATACTAAATTACCTGTAAAATAAATCCTAACTTAAGTTACAATTAAACCTAATACTACACTATCATTAAACTAACTAAATAAACTACCTACAAATAACTACAATTAAATACAATTACATAAACTAACTAAAGTACAAAAAATAAAAAAGCTAAGTTACAAAAAATAAAAAAATAAGTTACAAACATGTTAAAAATATTACAACAATTTTAAGCTACTTACACCTAATCTAAGCCCCCTAATAAAATAACAAACCCCCCCAAAATAAAAAAAATCCCTACCCTATTCTAAATTACATAAATTTCAAAGCTCTTTTACCTTACCAGCCCTTAAAAGGGCCATTTGTGGGGGCATGCCCCAAAAAGTTCAGCTCTTTTGCCTGTAAAAGAAAAATACAACCCCCCCCCCCAACATTAAATCCTACCACCCACATACCCCTAATCTAACCCAAACCCCCCTTACAAAAACCTAACACTAATCCCCTGAAGATCATCCTACCTTGAGTCGTCTTCACTCAGCCGAGCCACCGATGGAACTGAAGAGGACATCCGGAGCGGAAGAAGTTAATCCTCCAAGCGGCGCTGAAGAAATCTTCCATCCGATGAAGTCATCATCCAGGCGGCGCTGAAGAAGTCTTCGATCCGGCCGATGTCATCTTCAAAGAGGCGCTGAAGAGGTCTTCTATCCGGGCGAAGTCATCTTCCAAGCCGGGTCTTGAATCTTCCTTCCGCCGACGCGGAACCACCTTCTTCACCAACGGACTACGACGAATGACGGCTCCTTTAAGGGACGTCATCCAAGATGGCGTCCCCTCAATTCCGATTGGCTGATAGGATTCTATCAGCCAATCGGAATTAAGGTAGGAAAAATCTGATTGGCTGATGGAATCAGCCAATCAGATTGAGCTTGCATTCTATTGGCTGTTCCGATCAGCCAATAGAATGCGAGCTCAATCTGATTGGCTGATTGGATCAGCCAATCGGATTGAACTTGAATCTGATTGGCTGATTCCATCAGCCAATCAGATTTTCCTACCTTAATTCCGATTGGCTGATAGAATCCTATCAGCCAATCGGAATTGAGGGGACGCCATCTTGGATGACGTCCCTTAAAGGAGCCGTCATTCGTCCTAGTCCGTCGGTGAAGAAGGTGGTTCCGCGTCGGCGGAAGGAAGATTCAAGACCCGGCTTGGAAGATGACTTCGCCCGGATAGAAGACCTCTTCAGCGCCTCTTTGAAGATGACATCGGCCGGATCGAAGACTTCTTCAGCGCCGCCTGGATGATGACTTCATCGGATGGAAGATTTCTTCAGCGCCGCTTGGAGGATTAACTTCTTCCGCTCCGGATGTCCTCTTCAGTTCCATCGGTGGCTCGGCTGAGTGAAGACGACTCAAGGTAGGATGATCTTCAGGGGATTAGTGTTAGGTTTTTGTAAGGGGGGTTTGGGTTAGATTAGGGGTATGTGGGTGGTGGGTTTTAATGTTGGGGGGGGGTTGTATTTTTCTTTTACAGGCAAAAGAGCTGAACTTTTTGGGGCATGCCCCCACAAATGGCCCTTTTAAGGGCTGGTAAGGTAAAAGAGCTTTGAAATTTATTTAATTTAGAATAGGGTAGGGATTTTTTTTATTTTGGGGGGGTTTGTTATTTTATTAGGGGGCTTAGATTAGGTGTAAGTAGCTTAAAATTGTTGTAATATTTTTAACATGTTTGTAACTTAATTTTTTATTTTTTGTAACTTAGCTTTTTTTATTTTTTGTACTTTAGTTAGTTTATGTAATTGTATTTCATTGTAGTTCTTTGTAGGTAGTTTATTTAGTTAATTTAATGATAGTGTAGTATTAGGTTTAATTGTAACTTAAGTTAGGATTTATTTTACAGGTAATTTTGTATTTCTTTTAGCTAGGTAGTTATTAAATAGTTAATAACTATTTAATAACTATTCTAACTAGCTAAAATAAATACAAAGTTACCTGTAAAATAAATATCAATCCTAAGATAGCTATAATATAAGTATTAATTACATTGTAGCTATCTTAGGGTTTATTTTACAGGTAAGTATTTATTTTTAAATAGGAATAATTTATTAAAGTATAGTGTAGTGTTAGGTGTAATTGTAACTTAGGTTAGGATTTATTTCACAGGTACATTTCTCTTTATTTTAGCTAGGTAAGCTATTAAATAGTTAATAACTATTTAATAGTTATTGTACATGGTTAAAATAAATTGAAAGGTACCTGTAAAATAAAAATAAATCCTAAGATAGCTAGAATATAATTATTATTTATATTGTAGCTATATTAGGGTTTATTTTATAAGTAAGTATTTAGTTTTAAATAGGATTCATTTAGTTAATAAGAGTTAATTTATTTAGATGTATTTAATTAATATTTAAGTTAGGGGGGCGTTATGGTTAGGGTTAGACTTAGGTTTAGGGGTTAATCATTTTATTACAGTGGCGGCGGCGTAGTGGGGGGCAGGATAGGGGTTAATAAATTTATTATAGGTTGCGGCGGGTTCATGGAGCGGCGGTTTAGGGGTTAAACTATTTATTTAGTTGCGGAGAGGTGCGGGATCAGCAGGATAGGGGTTAATAATTTTATAATAGAGGGCGACGGTATAGGGGGGGCAGGATAGGGGTTACTAGGTATAATGTAGGTGGCAGCGGTGTCCGGGAGCGGCGGTTTAGGGGTTAATACATTTATAAGAGTTGCGGCAGGGTCTAGGAGCGGCGGTTTAGGGGTTAGTAACTTTATTTAGTTGCGGGGGCCTCCGGGGGCGCCGGTATAGGGGGTAGAACAGTGTAGTTTAGTGTGAGTGCTTAGTGACAGGCTAGCAATAAAGTTGGGAAAAAGCCGAAGGGCAGCGAGATCGGATGAGTGATAACTGTCACAGTCCGCTGCTCATCGCCCCGCGGCTTTTTGACAGCTTTATTTGATAACTTAGGCGAACGTATTCAAGGTCCGCGGCGGCGAAGGTAGGCGAGCTTAGGCGGACGTATTGGGCCGGCGAAGCCAGAAAAGTAGACGGCTTGATAACTACCCCCCTAAACCGGGGGTGTTCGGATTTGGTTTTGTGATTACAGGCGGGATTCCTCCATACATTTATATTCACATTTGTATTATACATTGGATTATTTCACTAATTACACTTGTATACATTATTTATTTTAGATAAGAATATTTAGTTACGTTTTAACACGTTTTCACTATGATATTTTTATATTTGTTCTGTCTGATGATACGGACCTTGATATGTTTGCACACGGTCTCGAGTGATTGGTGGCCACATTGGGAGAGGGTTTTACAGGCCTTTATTAGTCTGTTTGTATGTAGCTTCTGGTTGTCAGAGGAAGGGACGTTTAAGGTCCCGAAACGTCACAAATAAACACAATTGTTGGTTCACAAATTGCTGAAGTCCAGTGAGTGCTTCCATTCATCTACTTTATTATTATTTATGTAATTATTATTTTTATTATACTTTATAAAGCGCCAACATATTCTGCAACACTGTCCAATGGGTACAAAACATAACAGTACAAAGATGATACAAAGGGGCCGATTTATCATGGCCCGAATGGGGCCAAATACCCCTGTTTCCGTGCGAGCCTTTAGGCTCTCCGGAAATGGGAGTTAAGAAGCAGTAGTTTTAAGACTCGCTGCTCCTTAACTCGTCCGCTGCCTCTGAGGTTGCGGACATCAATCCGCCCAATCGAATACGATTGGGTTGATTGACACCCCCTGCTAGTTACTTGTTACTGAGTTGGGTTGTAGTTTTTATTGAACAAAAATGGTTTTAGTGAATGTTTAAAGGAGCACAGATCAGTCAACATACAGCAGTCATGTATCTAGTTCTCTCCACCAGAACAATGCTTTAATTTTTTTATAAAACTTTTACCAAATTTCATTATGAAATAAAACAACATATTGTAATGGTTCAGCATTTGAATATGGAGAGACCATTCCTTGAGTCCCTCTTGTTTTAAAACCTTTTGTGTTCATAACCAAAGGACACTTCATTCAGAATATTTCTAGTTTCTCAGGTTCTTTGTAGAGCTCATGCATTTTCAATTTTGGATCAGAAGACAATTCCAGTGAGGTTAATTAAGGTCTTAACCACTCTTCTAGCAAAATCAAAGATCAGAGGATTGGTCAGTCTTTCACATCCCAATAGTGTTGCAGGCTGTTCAAAACTGCAGTAGACAGATCAACCAATCCAAATGTTTGAATGTCTCATGGTCATTCAGACAGACATCTCAAATAATATGTAATCTCCAACCCTTTGGAAGCTTTACAAACTAAAACATTCAGGGTTGGGTTTTAGAGAATCTATCTGTCTCACAACACAAGGTTGACATCAATTTGGCTATATGTTGAAATCAGATAGTTCTGAATCTGTGTCTTTTAGTACCCAACAGGACTGTTATCACCACAGACATCCCCCTGGCATTGAATCATTTGTTTTAAATTGAAAAGTCCACGTGCTCTGCATTAAAAACAGATAAACTACTGGGGAATATTAGGAGCCAATAAATTATATTAAATTAGTGACATTGCAGTTATAATCTTATATTTGAAAGCAGGTTTTTTATTTTTGGACAGTGATATGCATCAGAAATCTAATGTGGTTTGCTTCCAAATAGATGTACAGTTCATTTTTAGCTGTGTAAGATATGATTCATTATAGAGCCAATTACAGTATCTGTGATTTGTGTTAGTCCATAATTGTGACCATCATGTCATAAGAAAGAGTATTGACGTACTCATAATTAAGGGCATATGTTACTAATAGCTATCATAACTTTGCTACTGAATTCTGAATGGCTATTTTTTCACAATTATGACTGTGGTAGTTAAAAATGTTGCCTTTTGTTCTAGAGACATACTTTTTATCTTATTCATTTTGATAGTCTTACATTGATAATATATATATATACAGTATATACTCAGACTTTATGATCATGCTACCACACTGATAAAACACTTCTGGGATTGACATTTAGCAGTAATTTTTTTCTAAAAGGAGCTCTAAACACTACACATTCCTACAATATATAACAAACAATGCAGGCCTTGGGGAGTACTGCTTGGGACACACAGTGCACTGCTGGTCCAGAGCGAAAATTGACACTGATTTAATCAGCAGTGCTAGTTACACAACTGAGTCATGCAACTAGCACTGATGATTGGATCTGTCAGGCTTCTTACCTGCACCGAGTCAGGAGGACCACGTCTCGGCGAACATTGAGAGTGTCATGCTCCTTCTCAGCTCCCTACGTGGAGGGACGCCAAGATCCCTTTGAATCAGCTGCGGCTGCAACTCTCTAGGCACACGTAACCATGCGCTGCCTAAATTTAAAGGGCCATCCTCTGATTATAGGAACTCCCCCCTGGAGGACTCAGGTGTGGGAGTTCCTATAAAAGCTCAACCAGCCCTCCACTCTTGGCTGAGTTATTACTCTATGCAAGCATACTTATTTTCTGTGTATGCTCACCTTGCTCCTGAGACCAAGCATACTTACTTTGATACCTGTATATGCTCACCTTACTCCAGAGACAAAGCATGTTTACCTTGATACCTATGTATGCTTACCTTGCTTCAGAGACCAAGCATACTTGCCTTGATACCTATGTATGGTCACCTTGCTCCTGAGACCAAGCATACTTATTTCCTGTGTATGCTCACCTTGCTCCTGAGACCAAGCATACCTTGCTCCCACGTATACTCACCTGAATCCTGAAAGTCAAGCAGAATAACCTGATACTAGTGTTTGCTCACTCTGTTCCTGAAGCTGTTTCTGCTGTACCTACCTGGTATTCTGTGACAGTCTCTTTAACAGTACCCACTGGGTATCCGTTGCCTTCTAAGAAACCTATGTCTACCATACCTGTGACAGCGTTCTTCAAACCAGCTGTATCTGCTGTACCTATCTGGTATCTCGTGACAGTCTCAACAACAGTACCCGCTGGGTATCCTGTGCCTGCTGAGAAACCTGTGTGTACCATACCAGTGACAGCCTTCTTCAGATCAGCTGTGCCTGCTGTACCTAATAAGTATTCTGGGTAATCTCACCTTTTACTGCTCTAACCAAACACTAGTGTCTTATGGACTTTGTTTCTGCTAAACACTTTAGTGATTTGCATAAGGTCTTTTCTGTGATCTTCAATCTGCACTACCTGCTGTTCTTTTATTTTTTAATCAGTAAAGCTTTCAAGAAAGACTTTCATTTGTTCTGTGTATCTGTTCCTGTATTCTGAGTTCCACACATACTCTTAACCCTCACAGGATCAGCTTCAGTTTCCGCTCAGAACCAGCAGAGCTCTAAGAGACCAAGTGGTATTTCTATTGTGCGTATAACCCCTTTGCAGAGTTTAAACACATAGTAGTGCAGGGTCACTAGCCTTAAAATGACATGTTCTATTGAAGTGATATAAATTCAATTGACAGATTCTTTATTGTAATTAAGGTAGGATCATTAGGTTGTACTCACTGGACTTTGTTTTGCATGACTTTTGATATGGTTTTAAAATGCAGCCCCAATCCAATATAAAACTTCTGCCAAATCCCACTTATCACAAATTGCATAAGGATGTCATGCGCAGTATTCCAATCCATCAGACACTGCTTTTCAAACAGATTTGTGGACCCAGATTTTTTGATGCCTGTTCATTACTTGTAGTCTCTGTTTTTTTCATAACTAACCCAAGGATGACTTGCGTCCATTATCTCAGACTACCAGAGCAGTACCTTGGCTGGCTATCTGATGTTCTGGTAGAGCTGTTGGGTAACTGACTGTGTCCTCCATCTTTATTATGTGTCTTATCTTGTGTACGCCTGTGTACATTTACTGGGTAAGTAAGGAGTTCTTGTGTGTGATTGTGTATAGTGAACCTATAATTGACAGTGTTGCATAAGCTGGTATAGTATGAATGTGAAAGGGTTAAAGGGACAGTCTACACCAGAATTGTTATTGTTTTAAAAGATAGATAATCCCTTGTTTACCCATTCCCTAGTTTTGCATAACCAACACAGTTATAGTTATATATTTTTTACCTCTGTGATTATCTTGTATCTAAGCCTCTGCAGACTGCCCCTTTATTTGTTCTTTTGACAGACTTGCAGTTTAGCCAATCAGTGATGGCTCCCATGTAACTTCACGTGCACGAGCACAGTGTTATCTATTTGAAAAACATGAACTAACACCCTCTAGTGGTGAAAAACCTGTTCAAATGCATTCTTAAGAGGTGGCCTTCAGGGTCTAAGAAATTAGCATATGAACCTCCTAAGTTAAACTTTCAACTAAGAATACCAAGAGAACAAAGAAAAATTGGTGATAAAAGCAAATTGGAAAATTGTTTAAAATGACATGCCCTATCTGAATCATGAAAGTTTTTTTTTGGACTACACTGTCCCTTTAATAAAAAAATTTAATATCAATCTGTGTATTAAGCACTAAGCTAATTAAATAGACATGAAACACATTTTTTTTTCTTTCATGATTCAGATAGAGCATGCAATTTGGAAAACTAGATGGCAGCAGTTTTGCAAGAATGTTATCCATTTGAAAGAGCACTAGATGACAGCACTATTCCCTGCCAGGCTACCATGTAGAGCTCCAGACACTTACCTAGGTATCTCTTCAACAAAGAATACAATCAGAACAAAGCACATTTTATGTTGAAAAGATTTTATTCAGGATTTTACATAGACAATAAGCATTAATCATGCATTCCAACATCTGTAGGTCACTTAGTAAATAATAAATACACTCCAGTATCTTACAATGTAACATAAAAATTAAACATTTTCTCTAAACCGTTGCAGAATTTAATATGGCTATCTCATGTATTCTTCACCTGGCCTAGTCCGCTCCTGCCAGCCCCCCCCCTCCCCCTTGAGGCTTCATGGTAATGGATATAGGGCTCCCATTGTAGCAGGATGGCCTCTCTATCATCTAAATATTCAGCCGTAGCACTTGCTTTATCAAAGTTATATGATATCTTTTGTTTTATCATTTCAAAACTAGGAGGAGTTCCCTTCCAAAATTGGGCTATACCCAATCTCACTATCGTGCAGATCCATCTAACTAGCTTGTTATTGTGTTAAGAGAGTCCTTGGATCGGGAAATGGAGCAGAGCCTGTTCCATCGTTAATCCGATTATCTTTTGGAAAATCTCACTCACTAGGGCCGAAGTATGATCCCATATCTCCTTGATATATCTACATTCCCACCACATGTGTGGGTACGTCCCAAGTTCCCCGCACCCTCTATAACAAAAGTTTGGTCAGTGGGTCTCCCCCTCCTCCCGATCTAGTCGGGAATAAGTACCATCTGAAGGCAACCTTAGTGAAGTTTTCCCTAAGCAAAGCACATTTTATAATAGAAGTAAATAGCAAACTTTTTTTTTAAAGTTGTATGAATCACAAAAGAAAATGTTTGAGTTTCATATCCCTTCAAGGACTTGCCCAACATTTTTTCTTGCCTTATTAGAAAACAATACATTCATTTAACAATAGGATCTGGCTATTTCAGTATCTGTATAACAATCTTAACACACATATTATTATAATTACATCTCAGAACATTTTATAATTAAGAATATAACTGAAAATGTACCTGCATATTTTAGTTTTAAAGGATTCTTGGACAAATACATATTGAAACATTTTATCCTCTCTAGCAATGCTGTGAGACTTTTTTTCAACATATTATAGTTGTTTTTTTAAATCTATATTGCATTATTTTATATTATTTTGTACCATGTATTGTTATAAACTCTCCTTTGGCTTATTGCAATGTGTTATACTTTATTTTTATTGATGTGGTAAGTGATCTCTTGTGCCAGACACTCTCTTATCTTTTTTATCACTTGTTGTTGCTATTTTGATAAGATGAATTACACATATGTGACATATATGCACTCTGTTTAAATTGAATGCCGCACAGGTTAATTGTGCAATTTAAAAACAAATTGCTTAGTACATTGTAAATTAGCATAGAACCGGCTATGGTTATATGACTTATAATGTGAAATTCTTACTTCGATGCACAGTTAAAATATGTTGCATATGCCTGTAGCCATTAAATGGCTATAGAATAATATAGGAAATAATATGCAAACATACTGAATACATCTATTCATACAGAAATCACATAATAAATGCAATGCATGGCATTCTTAATAAATAAAACAAATGCCGCTTTAAACTATGAATCCTAACTAATTAAAAATGTGAGTCCTTAATTTAAATCATGTTAAAATAGATTACATGGAGATTGTATTTCATGTGAGTTAAAGGGATATGAAACCTTATTTATTTTCTTACATGATTCAGATAGAACATGCAACTTTAAGCAACTTTCTAATTTACTCCAATTATCATTTTTTCTTCGTTCTCTTTGTATCTTTATTTGAAAATCAGGAATGTAAGCTTAGGAGACGGCTCATTTTTGGTTCAGCACCTGGGTAGCGCTTGCTGATTGTCTCATTGATGGCGACAGACAACCTTTTATTTATGACCGAACTGCATTCTCATGTAATGACTACCCTGGCAGTAGATATAACATATAAGTATTTCTAACTTCTACCTGTAAAGGAATAGTGTAACAGAGGATGGTCTGGAAGTCCAATAACAACTGCCTTTGAAAAAAGATTTTCTTTACTATTTTTCTCATTTGTTTAAGATAATTTCTACAAAAGAACCACCATTTATAGTTGACATGGATTACATTATGGGGCCCATTTATAAAATGTCTGTCGGACCTCATCCGACAGTGCAGATCAGGTCCGACAGACATCGCTGAATGCAGAGAGCGATACGCTCTCCGTATTCAGCATTGCACCAGCAGCTCACAAGAGCTGCTGGTGCAACGCCGCCCCCTGCAGACTCCTGGCTAATCGGCCGCCAGCAGGCAGTGTCAATCAACCCAATCGTACTCGATCAGGTTGTATTGTGGCGATTCCTGTCCGCCTGCTTAGACCGCTGCTTCATAACTGCTGTTGCTGGCGAGTCTTCAAGCTCCTTTCGGAGCTTGATAAATGGGCCCCTATGTCTTATCTGAGTCTTTTGTGCATTTTTCCTTTTTAACTATTAATTAGTATGTTCCTCTCTTAATGATCTGTATATGTGTGTGTGTGTGTATTAGGCATGTGCATTTGTTTACCTACAAATGTACATTCGCATCTAAAATCAGATATGCGTTTTCTTTATGAAAAAAAAATCGGAATGAATGCACCAAAGAAGTTTAAAGAAAATGAAAAAATACTGACAAAATTGTCAGTCTTTATTTGTTTCCGTTAAATTGATTTTTAAGGCTTTATACTTATGTTAAAGAGCTCTGGAGAGCACGCTAACCCGATCCTCCTCTTGCCAGATCTCTGGTCGTGCTAGCAGGAGGCATATCGTGCTCAGCACCCAGGACCTGCACTAACTTTTGTGCAGGTCCTGGGAGCCGAACTACTAAGCCTCCTTTTAGCGCAGCCATGGTTCACACACACACATATATATATATATATATATATATATATATATATGTATATGTGTGTGTGTTTATATGTATATATATATGTGTATGTGTGTATATAGATATATATATCTGCATGTGAGTGTGTGTGTGTATATGTATATATATACTGTGTGTGTGTATATGTATATATATACTGTGTGTGTGTATGTATATATATATATATATATATATATATATATATGTACAGTACGTGTGTGTGTGTATATTTATGTGATATATATATATATACACACACATATATATATATATATATATATATATATATACACACACACACATATATATATATATATATATATATATATACACATATACATACATACTGTGTGTATATATATATATATATATATATATATATATATATATATATATATACTGTATGTGAATATATATGTCTGAGGAAGGGGATACTTTGTCTCCGAAACGTTACATTAAATGTTTGGTGTTAAAAAAGTCCAGTGAGTGCAGGTTTTTGCTATATATATATATATATATATATATATATATATATATATATATATATATATATATATATATATATATATATATATATATATATATATATATGTGTGGGTTTGTTGAGTGTCAAGTTTGACTGCATGTTGTCCAAAAAGTTAAGATCTTCACCCTTCGCAAACAAAGAACAGGATACAAAAAGATAGTGAAGGCACTGAATGTTCCTAGAGACACCGTTTGAAGCATAGTTCGCAAGTTCAAAGTTAAAGGAACAGTGGTTACATTACCTGGACGGGCCAGAAAAAGGAAGCTATAAACGGTTGCAACCAGATTTCTGAGAAGGCAGGTTGAGAAAAACCCTCGAGTGACTGCAAAAGACCTGCAGCAACACTTGATGGCAAGAGCACTGCGGTTTCAGTTTGCACAGTAAGGCATGTACTGAACTCAGAAGGTTTCCATGTCAGAACTCCAAGACATACACCACTACTGCTTTAAAAGCACAAGATTCTGGGATTCTGTTCTGTGGAGCGATGAAACAAAACTGGAACTTTTTGGCCTGAATGTGCTAAGATTCCTCAGGAACACTGCCAGAAGCTGGTATCTGGCTATGCATCTTTTTTGCAGCAGGTCATAACAGCAAAAGGGTGCTAAAGATGCTTGCCATGAAGGGTTTGAATAATTTTGAGACTGCAGAATTCATTAAAAGTTGCATTTTCAGTTGAATTTGGGGAAACCACTTGAAGCATTCGTTGTGTTAAGCTATTTCAATTGCTTTTGTTTGATTTGTTCATTGCAAACAGCTGAAAGTCTGTACATTTTGACAATAAACCTGATTTATTGTGTTCTACACAGTAACTTTTACCAGCCGTGTGGGGTTAGTGTAATTTCTAATATATTATATTCTGCTATCCAAAGCACAAATTATTTGCATAATTTAGCATAAATGCATTTAATGATAACTTGTGCAATAAAAATTGAACATTGTTAATATTATATATATATATATATATATATATATAATCTATATATACACAACACATAGAGACACCCAGCACTCACCAGCTAGCTCACAGCTAAGATAAAATCACAACTGGAAAGGTTAGTTACCGCATCTGGCCAAATGGGAAAAGCTCAGGCACCACGTCAAGGTCCTTTCCACTGCCTGAGTCCCTAACACAGCCACACCATGTTTTGGCTCACAAAGCCAAACAAACTGAGAACAAAGAAGGGGTGCACAGGTGGATGTAATCACCCAGAGAAATACAAAACACGGAAGGGAACTGCACTCCAAGACCGGACTAGGTACACATCCAGTGACTCAGCAACATCCATACATAATATGTGTGTTTTTGTGTGTATTAATATATATGTGTATATATATATATATATATATATATATATATATATATATATATACTGTGTATATATATATATATATATATATATATATATATATGTGTGTGTATATATATATATGTGTGTGTATGTGTTTATATATATGTGTGTGTATATATATATGTGTGTGTGTATGTGTTTATATATATGTGTGTGTATATATATATATATATATATATATATCTATGTGTGTATGTATATATATATTTGTGTGTGCGCCGTGTGGACGGAGTCACTGAGTTTATCAATGTGCAGCATCACAGTAAGGTGAGTTTAGCACCTTTTTTTAATAACTGATCTCTTAAACTCCATTTTATTTTTAATGATGGTAAATCTTAGTGTTTGTTAAACGCTCGGATTTATCACTTTAATATCCATTGCTGTTACAAGCTTAAAGGGACATGAAACTGAACATTTTCCTTTAATTATTCCGATATAGAATACAATCCATTTCCAATCTACTTCCATTATCAAATTTACTTTGTTCTCATGTTATTCTTTGTTGAAAAGATACCTAGGTAGGTAGGGTGCACGTGCCTGGAGCACTACATGACAGGAAATAGTGCTGCCATCTAGTGCACTTGCTAATGTATAGCATTGTTGCAAAACTGCTGCCATATAGTGCTGCAGACACGTGCACACTCCTCAGCTTACATTCCTGTTTTTCAATAAAGTCTAACAAGAACATTTGATAATAGAAGTAAAACTGTATGCTCTATCTGAATCATGAAAGAAAAATGCTGGGGTTTATGTCCCTTTAACATTAAGATACCATGTAGTTAATAGGACATATCAACTAATTTTGTACAATTATTTTTCTACATCCAGTGACAGAGCAAGCTTTAGAAATGCTGACCCCCTAACAAATTTAGCAATTTATTATTAATTTGTTTCTGTATAGAATTGATTTTGTACAGATTATGAATTGTGAGGTAATATTTTGTTAGATCATACAATTTTTGCACTATCAATATTGCAACTCTATCTGTTTGACCCCAAGCAGGAGACAGCCATTAAACCTATTGTCAGCGACAGTCACACAATCCCACCAATCACTGTCTGTGTTCAGTGCAGCAGCTGCAGCGCATTCTAACTATAACTATATGCAATATTTGCACTCCACTCAGTAATACCAGCGCATACAAATGTGTTCTGGTAATACAAGTTAAGTAGAATGCGAATGTGACCGCACAAGAGCACGCTTCCATATGCTTCAATGGGAGCCTCGTTGTCATGCCGTGAGACATGGCAAAGCACCTAGCGCAGCGCAAGGGATAAGTCGCACAGCGTTTGGCAGCAAATTAAAATAATAATAATATAATATATATATATATATATATATATATATATATATATATATATATGAATATATACATATATATTTGTGTATATACACGTATTAATACACAAATATATATGTATACAAGCAAATACATATACAGTATATATATTTATGTGTATATACACACATTAATACACAAATATATATATGTATATAAGCAAATACATATACAGTATATATATTTATTTGTATATACACATATTAATACACAAATATATATATATATATATGTATATAAGCAAATACATATACAGTATATATATTTATGTGTATATACACACATTAATACACAAATATATATATGTATATAAGCAAATACATATACAGTATATATATTTATTTGTATATACACATATTAATACACAAATATATATATATATGTATATAAGCAAATACATATACAGTATATATATTTATGTGTATATACACACATTAATACACAAATATATATATGTATATAAGCAAATACATATACAGTATATATATTTATTTGTATATACACATATTAATACACAAATATATATATATATGTATACAAGCAAATACATATACAGTATATATATTTATTTGTATATACACATATTAATACACAAATATATATGTATATAAGCAAATACATATACAGTATATATATTTATGTGTATATACACGTATTAATACACAAATATATATATGTATATAAGCAAATACATATACAGTATATATATTTATTTGTATATACACATATTAATACACAAATATATATATATGTATATAAGCAAATACATATATATATATTTACAGTACAGTCACAGTCCCCATTGACAGCAAGGTAAAGGCACTTTTAGTGACGTTTTTTGTGTAACACCCCACATCCCCTCACTTTAACCTTTAAAAATGCATATATATTTTTATTTGTTTGAAAGGAATTGTCCACTTGGGGGGGCATTTGGGGTAACTTTTTTTTTTATTAACCAGAGGTCTGTTGTAATTGCTGGTTATTTAATGTGCGCCTGTAAATGGGCAAATTTGTCCCTTCACGGCACACATTAAAATAGTGCTCCACTTGTAATCTAGCCCTATATGATTATATACATATTTATTTGTGTTTAAATGTGTATATACACATATTAAAACATAAATATATATGTATATAAGCATAGAGATATATATTTGCAGTTTAAACACAGTCCCCATAGACTTCAATGTAAAGTCACTTTTCAGTGCCCCACATCCCCTTACTTTAACACCTTATAACTGCTTCATGCAGAGTTTTTTAACAAAAATAAAGATGCTAATATTTTTTATTTAAAGAATGGAACTGTCCACTTTATTTGGGGGGCAATTTCGGTACATTTTTAAAATTAACCCCTGGTTAATGGCGCTAAGCACTCACGGGAGCACTAACCAGCCAGTTCAAAAAAACGGCAAAAGAGGGTGGCACTTAAAGGGACACTGAACCCGAATATTTTCTTTCGTAATTCAGATAGAGCATAACATTTTAAGCAACTTTCTAATTTAATCCTATTATCAATTTTTCTTCGTTCTCTTGCTATCTTTATTTGAAAAAGAAGACATCTAAGCTCTTGGTTCAGAACTCTGGACAGCACTTTTTTATTGGTGGATGAATTTATCCACCAATCAGCAAGGACAACCCAGGTTGTTCACCAAAAATGGGCCGGCATCTAAACTTACATTCTTGCATTTCAAATAAAGATACCAAGAGAATGAAGAAAATGTGATAATAGGAGTAAATTAGAAAGTTGCTTAAAATTGCATGCTCTATCTGAATCACAAAAAAAAAAAAAAATTGGGTTCAGTGTCCCTTTAAATAAAAAGCAAACCTTTTATTGAAAGAGCAATGTTTTGGGGCTATTGCCCCTTTCTCAAGCTTGAGAAAAGAGCAGGATCTCCGAAATGTTGCTCTTTCCATAAAGGTTTTATTTCTGAGTGCCACCTTCTTTCCATTTTTTTGAACACATTACCTTGGGCTTTTTTTGAGTGGAGCCTGGAAGGTGGCTGGTTATCTCCTGTAAACAGGCAAATTTGCCCCTAAATCGAGCGCTAAGTTAGAAGATAGCAGATTCAGGAGAAATATAAGGCTTTTTTTTTTTACAGAGAGGGTGGTGGATTCATGGAATAAACGTCCAATAGATGTGGTAAACACGACTAAAAAATAAAAAAATGCCTGGGACATGCATAAGGCTATCCTAAGAAAAAAAGTAACATGTAATATGGGTACACATTTTTGGTTCTTATCTACCATCAAATTCATTTTTCAGAAAAATGTCCCTTTAAAGGGCCATAATACCCAAATGTTTAAACACTTGAAAGTTATGCAGCATAGCTGTAAAAAGCTGACTAGAAAATATCACCTGAACATCTCTATGTAAAAAAGAAAGATATTTTACCTCAAAAGTTCCTCAGTAGCCACATCCCATTGTAAAGGACTTCTAAGCAGCATATTAGTATGTCTGTCCTGGGACAGCTGAAAGGATGAGCCTCGTGCACTCTCATATTATTTCCCTATTCAGATTAGGGAAGTTTACAATTAAATCTCATGAGAGTTAAGTCAAATCTCATGAGATCACAGTAAAAGAGTTCATGACCTCAGCACTGCTGATGCTGATTGGCTGCTGTTCATTTCTTCATTTTTTATTTTTTTTTACCTGCAGCTGGGAGCAGGTGAAGTATAACTTTTTATACAGAACTTACCCTACTGAGCTGAGGAGATTGTGAGGTAAAATATCTTCCTTTTTTACATAGAGATGCTCAGGTGATATTTTCCTATTAGCTTTTTACACTGCATCAGTTTCAAGTGATTTAGCAAATGAGTATTATGTCCCTTTAATAAACTTTTAAAAGATGCAAAATGTTCTATTTTAATATTCATTTGAAAGTCCCTTTTAACTCAAAAGCACTGGAATTAACAAAAAAATATAAACTTATTAGCAGTAGGATTTCAGTAGCTCTTATCCTATTGGCCGATTTGAATTTGAAGAATCAAATCAGTCAATAGGAATGCAAGGTATGCTATTTTGAAACGGCTACCTTGCATTCAACTTCAGTGTACAGCGGTGACCGTATGAAGAGTACGCTCCACGCAGGATGGCTTCCAGGATAGCTCCGCTCTGCTGGGATGAAGATATAAGACGTCCCAGAGATGGATGAAGGTGTTGCCGCCTGGATGAAGACTTTTCGCCGCCTGGATGAAGATGGATGTCCGGACTTCAGGAACCGTGAGTTGATTTTATGGGGTTAGTGTTAGTTTTTTTTTTTTTGGGTGTTTTTTTTTTCAGATTAGGGATGGACACTTGTAAAGGAGCTGAATGCCCTTTTAAGGTCAATGCCCATACAAATGCCCCTTTAGGGGCAATGGGTAGTTTAGGATTTTTTAGAGTTAGGTTTTTTTATTTTGGGGGGGCTTTTTATTTTTATAGGACTATTAGATTAGGTGTAATTGTTTTTATTTTTGATAATTTAATTCATTATTTTTTGTAAGCTTAGTGTTTATTTTTCGTAATTTAGTGTTTATAAATTTTTGTAATTTTAGATTTTTTAATTTTTTTCGTAGTGTTAGGTTTTTAAAATTTGTAATTTAGGTTTTTAATTGGTAGTATTTTTTAATTTCATTAGAATAGTTATATTAGGTTAATTTATATTTTAATGTTAGGTTTATTTTTATTTCACAGGTTTTTATTTATTTAAATATAGTTATATTGTAATTTTAATTTAAAGTTAGGGTAAGAGGTTTAGGGATTAATAGTTTAACCCCTTAATGACCGCTATTTTTACATTTTTACGGTGTTTGTGTTTAGCTGTAATTTTCCTCTTACTCATTTACTGTACCCACACATATTGTACCCACACATATTATTTCTCGTCATTAAATGGACTTTCTAAAGATACCATTATTTTCATCATATCTTATAATTTACTATAAAAAAAAATACAAAATATGAGGAAAAAATGGAAAAAAACACACTTTCTAACTTTGACCCCCCTAATTTGTTACACATCTACAACCATTAAAAAACACCCATGCTAAATAGTTTCTAAATTTTGTCCTGAGTTTAGAAATACCCAATGTTTACATGTTCTTTGCTTTTTTTTTTTTGCAAGTTATAGGGCAATAAATACAAGTAGCACTTTGCTATTTCCAAACCCCTTTTTTCAAAATTAGCGCTAGTTACATTGGAAAACTGATATCTTTCAGGAATCCCTGAATATCCCTTGACATGAATATATATATATATTTTTAGAAGACATCCCAAAGTATTGATCTAGGCCCATTTTGTTATATTTCATGCCACCATTTCACCGCCAAATGCGATCAATTAAAAAAAATCGTTCACTTTTTCACAAATTTTTTCACAAACTTAAGGTTTCTCACTGAAATTATTTACAAACAACTTGTACAATTATGGCATAAATGGTTGTAAATGCTTCTCTGGGATCCCCTTTGTTCAGAAATAGCAGACATACAGGGAGTGCAGAATTATTAGGCAAATTAGTATTTTGACCCCATCATCCTCTTTATGCATGTTGTCTTACTCCAAGCTGTATAGGCTCGAAAGCCTACTACCAATTAAGCATATTAGGTGATGTGCATCTCTGTAATGAGAAGGGGTGTGGTCTAATGACATCAACACCCTATATCAGGTGTGCATAATTATTAGGCAACTTCCTTTCCTTTGGCAAAATGGGTCAAAAGAAGGACTTGACAGGCTCAGAAAAGTCAAAAATAGTGAGATATCTTGCAGAGGGATGCAGCACTCTTAAAATTGCAAAGCTTCTGAAGCGTGATCATCGAACAATCAAGCGTTTCATTCAAAATAGTCAACAGGGTCGCAAGAAGCGTGTGGAAAAAGCAAGGCGCAAAATAACTGCCCATGAACTGAGAAAAGTCAAGCGTGCAGCTGCCAAGATGCCACTTGCCACCAGTTTGGCCATATTTCAGAGCTGCAACATCACTGGAGTGCCCAAAAGCACAAGGTGTGCAATACTCAGAGACATGGCCAAGGTAAGAAAGGCTGAAAGACGACCACCACTGAACAAGACACACAAGCTGAAACGTCAAGACTGGGCCAAGAAATATCTCAAGACTGATTATTCTAAGGTTTTATGGACTGATGAAATGAGAGTGAGTCTTGATGGGCCAGATGAATGGGCCCGTGGCTGGATTGGTAAAGTGCAGAGAGCTCCAGTCCGACTCAGACACCAGCAAGGTGGAGGTGGAGTACTGGTTTGGGCTGGTATCATCAAAGATGAGCTTGTGGGGCCTTTTTGGGTTGAGGATGGAGTCAAGCTCAACTCCCAGTCCTACTGCCAGTTTCTGGAAGACACCTTCTTCAAGCAGTGGTACAGGAAGAAGTCTGCATCCTTCAAGAAAAACATGATTTTCATGCAGGACAATGCTCCATCACACGCGTCCAAGTACTCCACAGCGTGGCTGGCAAGAAAGGGTATAAAAGAAGAAAATCTAATGACATGGCCTCCTTGTTCACCTGATCTGAACCCCATTGAGAACCTGTGGTCCATCATCAAATGTGAGATTTACAAGGAGGGAAAACAGTACACCTCTCTGAACAGTGTCTGGGAGGCTGTGGTTGCTGCTGCACGCAATGTTGATGGTGAACAGATCAAAACACTGACAGAATCCATGGATGGCAGGCTTTTGAGTGTCCTTGCAAAGAAAGGTGGCTATATTGGTCACTGATTTGTTTTTGTTTTGTTTTTGAATGTCAGAAATGTATATTTGTGAATGTTGAGATGTTATATTGGTTTCACTGGTAAAAATAAATAATTGAAATGGGTATATATTTGTTTTTTGTTAAGTTGCCTAATAATTATGCACAGTAATAGTCACCTGCACACACAGATATCCCCCTAAAATAGCTATAACTAAAAACAAACTAAAAACTACTTCCAAAACTATTCAGCTTTGATATTAATGAGTTTTTTGGGTTCATTGAGAACATGGTTGTTGTTCAATAATAAAATTAATCCTCAAAAATACAACTTGCCTAATAATTCTGCACTCCCTGTATATGGCTTTGGCGTTGCTTTTTGGTAATTAGAAGGCTGCTAAATGCCACTGCGCACCACACGTGTATTATGCCCAGCAGTGAAGGGTTTAATTAGGGAGCATGTAGGGAGCTTCTAGGGTTAATTTTAGCTTTAGTGTAGTGTTGTAGACAACCGTAAGTATTGATCTAGGCCCATCTTGGTATATTTCATGCCACCATTTTACCGCCAAATGAGATCAAACTAAAAAAAAAAATGTTAAATTTTTCACAATTTTAGGCTTCTTACTGAAATTATTTACAAACAGCTTAAGCAATTATGGCACAAATGGTGGTAAATGCTTCTCTGGGATCCCCTTTGTTCAGAAATAGCAGACATATATGACTTTGGAGTTGTTTTTTGGTAATGAGAAGGCCTCTAAATGCTGCTGCACATCACACTTGTATTATGTCTAGCAGTGAAGGGGTTAATTAGGGAGCTTGTAGGGAGCTTGCAGGGTTAATTTTAGCTTTAGTGTAGTGTAGTAGACAACCCAAAGTATTGATCTAGGCCCATTTTGGTATATTTCATGCCACCATTTCACCGCAAAATGCAAGCAAATAAAAAAAATTGTTCACTTTTTCACAAACTTTAGGATTCTCACTGAAATTATTTACAAACAGCTTGTGCAATTATGGCACAAATTGTTGTAAATGCTTCTCTGGGATCCCCTTTGTTCAGAAATAGCAGACATATATGGCTTTGGTAATTAGAAGGCCGCTAAATGCCGCTGTGCATCACACGTGTATTATGTCTAACACTGAAGGGGTTAATTAGGGAGCTTGTAGGGAGCTTGCAGGGTTAATTTTAGCTTTAGTGTAGCGATAAGCCTCCCACTTGACACATCAGAACCCTGCCCTGATCCCTCCCAATAAGCTCTCTTCCCTCCCCCACCCCACAATTGTCCCCGCCATCTTAAGTACTGGCAGAAAGTCATCTAGTAGTAAAATAAAAGGTATATTTAAAAAAAAAAATGTAAAGCATATTTACATATGCTGCTATGTAGGATCCCCCCTTAGTCCCCAACCTACCTGATCCCTCCCCCCCAAACAGCTCTCTAACCCTCCCCCTCTACCTTATTGGGAGCCATCTTGGGCTTACCCAGTTTACCAAAAGATAGATTTTTTTTAAATTGTTTTAATGTTTTTCGTAGTGTAGCTTCCCCCCCCAAGACAACCCCCCACCCCCTCCCAGATCACTTAGATGCTCATTTCCTCAATTCCCTCCCCCCTCTCTCCCACTTTTATTCCAATAATTTTCTGTAGTATAGCGGTTCCCACCCGCTCCCTCCCTGTGCACGCGCCCGCCCGCCGCCCCCCATGCGTGCCCCCGACGACTCCGCCCCTGATCCCGCCCCCCACTTCCTACTTGAAGCCATCAATGGCCGCCCACCCGCCTCCCACATCGGCTTCTACCCACCAATGATACCGGCCATCAATGTCCAGTGCAGAGAGGGCCACAGAATGGCTCCCTCTGCATTGGATGGCTAAAAATGGTTATTGCAGGATGCCTCGATATCGAGGCATCACTGCAATAACCGGAAAGCGACTGGAAGCGATCAGGATCGCTTCCAGCCCTTTCCAAGGCAGACAACGTGCAGTGTACGTCCTCAGGCGTTAACTGTATTTTTTTTGAGGACGTACCCTGTACGTCGTCGGTCATTAAGGGGTTAATTTAGTGTTTTGCTATGTGGGGGGCTGGCGGTGTAGGGGTTAATAGATTTAGTTTAGTAATTACAATGTGGGGGGCTGGAGGTTTTGGGGTTAATACTTTATTATAGTGTTGGCAATGTGGGGGGGCCGACAGTTTAGGGGTTAATAGGTTTATTTAGGTGTCTGCAATGTCGGGGAGCGGCGGATTAAGGGTTAATAACTTTTATTAGTGTCGGCGAGCGGCGGTTTAGTGGTTAATAGGTTTAAATAGTGTTGGCGATGTGGGTGGGCGGCAGATTAGGGGTTAATAACTTTATTTAATAGTCACAATGTGAGTGGACGGCAGATTAGGGGTTAATAGATTAAATATAGTGTTGGTTTAGGGGTTAATAGGTAGTTTATGGGTGTTAGTGTACTTTGTAACTTTTTAGTTATTAGTTTTGTGAAACATTTTTGTTTCGCAAAATCCATAACTACTGGTTTCAGATGGCGTTATGGATCGTGTCGGTATAGGCTGTAACACAAGCATTTTAGCCGGAACACGCAACCTGTAATACCGGCGCTATGAAAATCCCACACAAAAACGTCATTTTATTTGTGCGGAATGGACGTTGCGTTACAGGCTAAAATGCTTGCGTTACAGCTATACCGACACGACTCGTAATATGCGTTCCTGGCCATTCCAGCGTAATGGCCAATTTTTCAGCGTTAAAAGCTGTAACGCACCATAACACAAAACTCGTAATCTAGCCGTTAGTTAATTCCCTTTTTCACATGCTGTTTATAGAGAGATTTAGAGTAACATTTGCATATCCATAACCATTTTATATATACAGTATATATATATATATATATATATATATATTTTTACTTTTACTCTTTCAAGCAGCTGCTTTTTCATCTCAATGGATTTAGATAGAGAGTTTCTACATCCGTTGCGAAAAATATTTTAGTATCTTGTGGTCTATGAAAATACATGAGCAAGAGTCTAAGGGGAACGTGTCAATTTGGAATGCAAAAATGTAATATGCTTTAGATATGAAAATGAATGTTAGCAGAGTGTGCTTTTTCAGTGAAGATTCTGCAATATTTTACTTTCCGTGAAACAGAGCTCCCCACTGGTGTTCATTTTGCAGTATTGTCACAGTCTACATTTTTCTAGGTTTAGGGGTTACATGGGGATTTCTAACCATAAATAAAATCATATCGTTTACAAAATAGAATTGCTTATTTGATTTTTTTATATAGAAATATGCTTTTACTGTAATTGCAAATTCAGATATATTTTCCGGGTCCTGTAATTGAAAATATATTTCTTATAGCAGCATATTAGTAGAATTCAAACACAATTAAAGTTCTTTAATTTCTACCAGTTTTAGTTGTTATTGATTAAAAAGTATTAATTGTTTTAAAAATATAATTAATTCTATCAACATTAATAGATTTTTGTGCAATGTATCCACAGTGTGTTTACAGAATTGCTTTAAAGTGATGGTAAACTCTGTATTTTCACTTTATGTGGACAGAACCTATGAGAACGAGTTTCTCCTTAATAGTGTCTGTAACATTTTTGTAAAATCTATGTTTTAGGTCAGGGTGTATTGTGAGCCCCCTCCTTCGTCTATTTTATGGATATTTCATTTATGCAGATCAAAATACACCATCGCTTTTATTTTAACACAATTACTACTAAAGAATGTGTCAAAATCTTTTCTGTATCCCTAATGTGTAAAGGGTTAATACTATTCTGTCTGCCATTAGAGGAACACATAATGATATAGCCCACATAGGTAGACATGCTAAGATGAAACACATGGGCAATAATGTAAATGTACCCTTGAAATTATTTTAACTGTAAATTTCACTCGTCTTGACCATCTGATGGGCATGAGCATACAGTTTTAATTAAATGCATTTTGTTAAAACATTACCAATTCTAAAATCCATAAATTAATCTATAATACATAGGGCCTGATGGTCAAAAACCGGCATGAAGAGTAATCATGTAAAATGTGAGCATTATATTGTAATTTGTGTGACCCTTCACATCCAGAGCCCTGCACAGATAAATCGCTTACAAGGTAAAAAAAAACTTCACTAGAATTCTTTGACAGACCTCTCAGTACTGACGTGGCGTCTTAGATAATCTCTCCAGAGCAGAGAGCTTTAGATCATTGGCCAATAGTCTGGTTAAAGAGATTAGTAAGTGCAAGTAAGGGACGTTGTGAAGTGATAGGGTCAAGTGGACAGGTTATGAGATGAGCAGGAGTATGATGACTCCTTCCTCTGTTACAGGAAGAAAGGAGAAGAGAGTTTTGTTAATACAAGATTTTAGGTAGAGTACTCTGAAATAAAGGGACATGGAAACAAAACATGTAAAGTTTCATGACTCTGAGGGGGCGATTTATCATTGTCTGTCCGACATGATACGCTGCAGTGTATCATGTCCGACAGACATCGCTGAATTTCGACAGCATACGCTGTCGGCATTTAACATTGCACAATCAGTTCTGGTGAACTTCTTGTGAAATTCCGCCACCTGCAGATTCGCGGCTGCGATCAGAGGGTGTCAATCAACCCGATTGTATAGGATCGGGCGGATTGCAGACCGCAGCCTCGGAGGCAGCGGACCAGTTATGGTGCAGCGGTCTTGAGGCCCCTGAGTATACAATTAAAAAAAAAATACAACATTCAATTTGACTTATATTGTCAAATTTCTTTCTCTTGGTATCCTTTGTTAAAAGTTATCTCCTTTCTATGAGAGCATACCTAGGTAGGTTCAAAAATATACAGATATAGTGAGAAATATTTGTAATATGTGTTATAATTATTGTACTTTCCATGGTAGAAAATGTTTGAGTACAATGTCTCATTAAAGTCTTATTCAAATGTGTAAAGAGAGGGGACTTACATTTTAAAGGGATACTAAACCCCAATTATTATTATAATTATTTTTTTTAAAGATTCAGATAGAGCATAACATTTTAAGCAATTTTCTAATTTACTCCTATCGTCAATATGTATTTGTTCTCTTGGTATCTTTATTTGAAAAAGCAGGAATGAAAGCTTAGGAGTGGTCCGTTTTTAATTTGTCAACTCCTATCTGGATCATTCATTTTTTTTTTAACCCTCTTCACTTATCTTTAATTAAATCTAACCCTGTGTTTTCTCCAAACACTGCGAGCAAGGACAACTAAAAAAAAATTGACTTGGACTAAACCCTAAACATGTTGCTCATAACCATGCGCTTCTGTGGAGATGTTTCCAGGGGCACTGGAAACATTTTTATATATACCCTGACAATAATAATGTTTATGTAGAGAAATAAAATGATATATTTATTACCATAGCAATGATACATGGATTAATTAGGTGCAAGTGTTATAGTGCATTAATCATAATCATGTCCTTCCCCCTTCTGCAATAATTTTTTTTAACCAATGAGAATTTACGATGGATTGGTCTAATGCGGATCAGGCAGTGCTTTTTGTATTAGTTTGAGAGAATGTGTATGGCTGGGGTAGTTTTTTAACCACGTTTCCCTGCATTCTTACTGATTTCTAAATGTGAAAGCTGTTTGCAAAGGCAAATATAGGGGCATATCTGCATATCTATCAAGCTCCGTATGGAGCCCTGTGAAACACCAGTTATGAAGCAGCCTGCTCTGAGGAGGCGGACAGACATCGCCGAAATTCAACCAGATCAAATACGTTCGGATTGATTGACACCCTCTTCTAGTGGCCGTGAATCTGCAGGGGGCGGCGTTGCACCAGCAATTTACAAGAGCTGCTGGTGCAATGCTGAATGCTGAATTACTTTTTTCAGGCCATAATAGGCTTGTATCAGCATTAGATCTGAAAAATCCAGATTTCCACGAAAAAAAATAGTATTTATGTTACAAAACCCATTCATGTTGTGCAAGTTTTTTTTTATTTATTCCAATATTTATCCTTTGCTCAAAAAATTGCTTATCAGCTAGTGGTAATAGGAATCTTGATCAATGTTGGAATAAAACATTTTCACTTTATTTTACTTTAAAGTGATGGTAAATTTTCCACTTTTTATGAGATCCGGAATGGAAACAATATTTTAGATCAAGTTTAATTCATCAGTTGTAATGAAGATGCGCTATAACTTACTTTTTAATCTAGCCGTGCCATTCTAATGTGCCATGCTCTGGCCGCTCACTTCAGAAGTAATTCTTTTTGTGAGCTAATGATTTGAACTTGCTAGAGTGCTGATTGGGGAACAGTTCAAACTGTTAGCTCACAAAAGAATATACTTTTGAAGTGGGCAGCCAGAGCGTGTAATATTTGAATGGGCACGGCTAGATTAAAAAGTAAAAAGTAAATTATAGCGCATCTTCATTACAACTGATAAATTAAACTCCATCTAAAATATTGTTTACGTTCCAGATCTGATTGTAAATAGGGAAAAGCTTACCATCAATTTAAAGGGACAGTCTAGTATAAACTAAACTTTCATTATTCCAATAGGACTTTTAATTTTAATCAACTTTCCAATTTACTTTTATCATCAAATTTGCTTTTTTCTCTTGGTATTCTTAGTTTAAACTAAACATAGGTAGTAGGCTCATATGCTAATTTCTAAGCCTTTGAGGGCTGCCTCTTATCACATGGTTTTTAAATTTCTTTTCAACACAAAGAGACAGAAAGTACACGTGGGCCATATAGATAATCACTGTGTTCAGGCACAGAGGGTTATTTAAGATTTAGCACAACACAATGCTAAATTTAAGACAATAGATAATAAACAGTCACAGTCATGTGATCAGGGGGCTGGAAGAAGGTTCCTAGATACAAGGTAATCACAGAGGTAAAAAGTATATTAATATAACTGTCTTGGTTATGCAAACCTGGGGAATGGGTAATAAAGGGATTATCTATCTTTTAAAACAATAACAATTCTATGGTAGACTGTCCCTTTAAGTTCATTAAAGGGATACTAAAGACAATTTTTTTCTTTCATGATTCAGATAGAGAATGCAATTTTAAGCAACTTTCTTATTTACTCATCTTATCAAATTTTCTTCGTTCTCTTGTTATCTTTGTTTAAAAAGCAGTAATGTGAAGCTTAGGAGCCCGCCCATTTTAAGTTCAGCACCCTGGATAGAGCTTGCTTATTGTTGGTTACATTTAACAAACCAATAAGCAAGCATAACACAGGTTCTGAACAAAAATGGGCTGGATCCTTAGCTTTACATTTTTGCTTTTTAAATAAAGATAGCAAGAGAACAAATAAAAATTGATAATAGTAGTAAATTAGAAAGTTGCTTAAAATTGCATGGTCTGTCTGAATCATGAAAGAAAACAAATTGGGGTTTAGTATCCCTTTAAAGCTGCTTATACCATTTCATAGTCTTTTAAAGCAAAAAAACTGTGTTTGTCTTAAATATTCAAGTGGAAAACTCTGTAGAACTTACAAAAAGGTAAGAACAATGAAGTAAGCTTAAAGTGTTTTGTAAGCATAAAATGTTTTAAAAGCAGCGATGTGCCTATTAAAGTTAAGTATCACAGATTGCACCTTTTAATCTAGAAGTTATTCTTATATCTACAAATATGAATCATTTTCATGATGAAACTCGGGATCAGAATTCATAAATATTTAGTAGCAGTTGCATTAAATCTCTAATAGCATGTTGCTCTGCAAGTGATTAATTATCATTTGTCAACCGCACAGCACGCTGGCTTCTCAATAGCTTTTTTATAGTGATTTAGAACTATGTTGTAACATTTAACCAGCTGAACAAATTTCTTGTGTTTAAAATGATTAAAGGGCCAATAAACAATTTGAAGTTGTATTATAAAATATTTAATAATATATAGTAAAAAAAAACACCTTTGCACTATACTTTCATTCAGGGCCGCCATCAGGGGGTGACAGGGGTGGCTCCTGTCAGGGGTCCAAAGGGCCAGGGGGCCCCATAAGGCAAGAACAACTATTATTTTAAAAAAATATATATATTATATATTTTTTTTTAATTTTGGCAGCCACCAGAGGGTACTTCAGCAGAGTGCTATTGAGCGTGGGAAATGTTATTACAAGGAGTAAAGCATTAGCAATTGAGAGGATTTCTGAGTGTGCACTAAACCACTATGCACAGTGTGAGACAGACTTGGCACTTAAGTTTGTACAGTGTGTGCCTGAGTCAGACGGCAGATCACTTTCATTTGCAGAGGAGTTAGGACTTACTTAGTAAATGTTTTTTATTTCTTTGTGCAATTTCGGATTGTAACTTCAGTGTGGTAGTAGTTGTATGTTGGGGCCAGGGGTCCAAAAAAACACATTTTTTTTTAGCAATATGCAGCAGTGTATTTATGATTATTTGACAATGCTGTAGAAATTCTATATTTAAAGCCACGCAAAAATGTTTCCTCCTCAATACACAAATGGTAGGTGCCCTTTTGGCAGAGTTTTTTTTTAAAATTTATATATATATATATATATATATATATATATATATATATCTTAATTACATTCCAGTTTACTGCCCCTTTATGCAAGGACTTTCCAGATGCAAGGAGGCATTTTATCTAAGATTTTTACATCTGCATAAAATGTTATACTCTAAGACTAAGATTGCACAGTGTTTGAAATGAGACAGGTTAACTTTACATTTTTTAGTTTACTCTACAGCTGACTTAATTTTGAAATACATATAAACAAGGCTAAATCCTGCATTTAACCAGATCTAATGGTATGAGACTGAGTACCACAGCTTATGGTTCCACCAAGACCATATAGAGTACAGCATTTTCAAAATCCATAAGTACAGCTGACAGATGGGAAAATTTGTACACCATATTTGAAGTGGTGCTCTTGGTTAGGGAAAATGGGGGAAAAAACAAACATATGTCAACCTTTCAAATGTACTTTTCTTCATCTAGCCACCTAACCAGATCATTAATGTACAATTTTGAATTCATAGAATTATTTTTGTTTGCACATTTACAAATATGATTCTTTAAAAAGTGATCTCTTAATTTCTGCAATTTTTTTTATCATGCATGTCACACACTGTTGATTTTTTTGGGATGCAATGTGCAGTCATTTTACCTCCTGTGAGTGTTTCTGTGGGTATCTGTGTTTATGTCTTTGTGCTTTTGTTTGTGTCTCTATGAGTGTGTATGTATTTTTTTTCTGTGGATCTCTGTGAGGGTGGGTGTGTATGTCTTTGTGCATTTTCTGTGGATGTCTGTGAGGGTGTGTGCATATATCTTTGTGCTTTTTCTACGGGTGTCTCTGTGAGGGTATGTGTATGTATGTCTTTGTGTATTTTCTCTGGATGCCTCTGTGAGGGTGGGTGTGGATGTCTTTGTGTGTTTTCTGTGGATGTCTCTGTGAGGGTGGGTGTGGGTATGTATGTCTGTGTTTTCTGTGGATGTCTCTGTGAGGGTGTATGCATATGTCTGTGTTTTCTGTGGGTGTCTTTGTGAGGGTGTGTGTATGTCTGCATTTTCTGTGGGTGTCTCTAAGAGAGTGTGTGTATGTCTTTGTGTGTTTTCTGTGGATGTCTCAGTGAGGGTGTGTGTGTATGTATGTCTTTGTGTGTTTTATGTGGTTGTCTCTCTGTGTGTGTGTATGCCTTTGTGTGTTTTCTGTGGGTGTCTCTGTGTGTGTATGTCTTTGTGTGTTTTCTGAGGCTGTCTCTGTTGGTGTTTCCTTGGGTGTATGTGCAAGTTTGTGTGTGTGTGTGTGTGTGTCCATTGTCTGTTCCTTTTTAGGACATTTTGACCTTACTACTGATTATTCACATCTTTCTACAGATTTTGAAACCAATGAGACCTTTCTGGAAGTCACCAATCCACCATTTAACCTTTAAATTATTGTTTAGGCAGTTCAGGGCCCTTCCTTTCAGCCACTGCATGCTGTTGTCATCATTTAGTTGGCATCTTCCTTGACAAAAAGATAATCAGAACTCCATATTTTGTTTTGTAAATCTCATTTTTTGACAAAACTGTAGTCTACCTCATTACTTGTCAGGTCAATGTAAACAAGTGCTGAGTGTCTGTTTGGGTGTCTGTGTCTAAATGTGTTTGTGTGTTTCTTTGCGTGTCTGCTAGACTAGAGTGTCTATATGTGAATCCTTACGTGTGAGTGTGTCTGTGTTTCTGTGTTTGTGTGTTACTACCTTTTTCAACATTTCAAAGTTTGACTACACTTAAAGGGACACTGAACCCAAAAAAAATTCTTTCATGATTCAGATAGAGCACGACATTTTAAGCAACTTTCTAATTTACTCCTATTATCAAATTGTCTTCATTCTCTTGGTATCTTTATTTGAAATGCAAGAATGTAAGTTTAGATGCTGGCCCATTTTTGGTGAACAACCTGGGTTGTCCTTGCTGATTGGTGGATAAATTCATCCGCAAATAAAAATGTACTGTCCAGAGTACTTAACCATAAAAAAAGCTTAGATGCCTTCTTTTTCAAATAAAGCTAGCAAGAGAACGAAGAAAAATTGATATTAGGAGTAAATTAGAAAGTTGCTTAAAATTGCATGCTCTATCTGAATCACAAAATAAAAAAATTGGGTTCAGTGTCCCTTTAAGAATAAAGTGCATATACGTTTTAGTCACTTGGTCAAAAATTGCACATGTCAAAGTGTGGGGGGGGGGGGGGCCCTGATCAATGGTTGTCAGGGGCCCCAAAATTTCTAGTGGCGGCCCTGCTTTCATTATTTATTTTGTCCTAAAATTGTGGGTTACCAGTACTTAGTAGTGCAAGCTACTGACCTCACGTTTAGCCTTGTCTTGTCACATACGGTATCTGTCCCAAGTTGGTTTTAGCAGAGATAAGATAACAAATTGCAAAACAATGACTGAGAATAGCGGTGTCTACTCGAGTAACATATACCCCCACAGATGTCAATGATCGTATTTTTTTTCAAGTGCACTAACCTGACATGAAAATATTAATATTTCATATTCCAATGTTCTTCACATAGAATATGTTATATAGATATAGATGCACTCTCACATAGACTTCTCCAACTGCCAGGGTGCTCTTAGAATCATCATAATAATTTTAAATCGTAATAATCACTCATTGGTCTTCAGTAAACTGTGCAATAACATTTAATAATGTGACGTTTCGGGATCAAAATATCTGGTCTGAAGAAGGGAAGTTTTGATCCCAAAGCATCACATTATTAAAGGTTATTGCACAGTTGACTGACAACCATTGAGTGCTTATTACGATTTGAAAAGAATAATTATGTATGTATGTGTATATATATATATATATATATATATAAATATATATACAAGAATATACACTGCAAAAGGACAAGACCGGGTGTAGATCCGTGGAGTCCCACAGCAAAGAAAGCCAGCACACGAGATTTGGCATGCCTGATTTTCCTTTGTGAATTGCTGCATGTGACCAAGACTCCAGTGGGAGCTGAAACGTTATGCTACTTTGGCATTAAAAGAGGGTGATTTTCCAAATCTCGTGTGCTGGCTCTCTTTGCTGTGGGACTCCACGTATCTACACCAGGTCTGGTCCTTTTGCAGTGTATATTCTTGTATATGTTTACTGCCCGTGCACTGAGTGGTTACAACGTTGGTGAGTGCTGATCTCTTTCTGTACTATATATATATATATATATATATATATATATATATATATATATATATACATTCATTTTATATATATGTATAGATATATACAGATATATATAGGAATATCTATTTAACAATACATAGAACATATTCTGCTATGGAATGGGAAATATTTACTGTAAATACACAGTGTAACACTTTATTAAATAAATATTGCATATATATGCTTTTACATGTTTCATCTACTTGACGGCAAAGGGCTCCAATTCACTATTATATGTACTATATATGTATACATATGTATTTATGTGTGTATATATGTCTGTAAATACATATATACACATATAAATACATAAATACATCTGTACACACACACACACACACACACATATATATATATATATATATATATACATATATATATATATATATATACATACATATACATATTTAGACATGTATATATATGTATCTCAAGCCCTTTGCAGTGCTTTTTTTCCCTCTAACACCTTAGACCTCATAACTGTTAGCATGTCAATCGTAATCTGGCCCTTTAGAGTTCATCTCATGGGGCTCGCAATGATTGGAGGAAGGCGGATTCGTGATTGCTGTGTTAACTACAGTAGGGAATGCGGGCGGAGGATCGGCGGTATGTTTACCATAACACAATAGTAAATATTTTAAAAAAGAAGCATCATTGTAAAGTTTAATGAATTAAAGTGCCCCTGTTTTTAAGATTATTTTTAGATACTGGCCACTAATTCATTAAAGGGACATTGAACCCAAATGTTTTATTTTGTGATTCAGATAGAGAATACAATTTTAAGCAACTTTATAATTTACTCCTATTATCATTTTTCTTCGTTCTCTTGCTATCTTTATTTGAAAAAGAAGGCCTCTAAGCTTCTTCTTTTTTTATTCAGTACTCTGGACAGCACTTTTTTATTGGTGGATGAATTTATCCACCAATCGGCAAGAACAACCCAGGTTGTTCACCAAATATGGGCCGGCATTTAAACTTACATTCTTGCATTTCAAATAAAGATACCAAGAGAATGAAGAAAATTTGATAATAGGAGTAAATTAGAAAGTTGCTTAAAATGTCATGTTCTATATGAAACACGAAAGAAAAATTTTGTGTTCAGTGTACCTTTAAACTTTACAATCAGCAGCATTAGTTACACAACTCCGATGTGAAACTAGCGTCAGTTTCCTCTTAGGCTAGCAGTGCTCTTCGACTCTCCACTGTGTGTTTAACTACATTGCGGGGTTTAAAGACACAGTAGTGTTGGGTTGATGGACTTAAAATTACATGTCCTAACGTTCTAGTGCATGGCATTTTGTGACTATTATGGCCTTTTTAATAATTGAGTTATTCTAATTTAATGCAATTAAATTTCATGTTGAATACAAGACTGTAGAATAAAGATTTTGGGAATATAAGGGGTTTAACATCACTTAAAGTAAAGGTAAATTTTGGTGAATGAAAGCCCGATTTTTAAAAATACTATTAAAAACAGGGGCACTTTCATTCATCAAAGTTTTTACAAAGCAGCCATTTTGTTAAAAAAATTACCTTTTTTTCTTTTCACTGCTACAGCAGATTCCCCCACATAGAGATCCTCTATTCACACGTCAGCAATGATTAATCCTGCTTTCTCCAATCACAGCTTTCCCCCCAGGGTAGTCATTGCCTGAGGCCATGCTGTGATTGGAGGAAGCCGGAATAGTCATTGCTGACGTGTGAATAGAGGATCTCTAGGTGGGGGAAGCTGCTGTAGCAGTGAAAAGAAAAAAAGGTAATTTTTTTAACAAAACGGCTGCTTTGTAAACTTTGATGAATGAAAGTGCCCCTGTTTTAAAAAATATTTTAAGCAAACGGACTTTCATTCACCAAAGTTTACCTTCACTTTAAAGTCAATAGAGTCAAAGCTCTAAGCTGTTTAGTACTGTTGCGAAGAAGGTCTGGCTTTATGGCGTTTTAGTTTTTAAAATGATTGTGCATTATGTTTAAAAGTGTAAAATTTAACTGTAGATGACTGAAATTTTGTAAGACTAAAATTCTAGTTTTCCCTTTGAGAGCTGCCGCATTTGGTCTTTCTTATAGTCACACAAACACTTCTGCACTCCTAGATACTGACATTTAACCCAGTGTATAAAAACAGTCTTAGGGGTAGATTTAACATTGGTTGAGCGGACATGATTCGATGTAGCGAATCATGTCCGCTCGACCTCGTTAAATGCCGACAGCATGCGCTGTCAGCATTTATCATTGCACAAGCATTTCTAGTGCAATGCCACCCCCTGCTCACGGTGGCCAATCAGCTGCTAGCAGGGGGTATCAGTCCACCACCTAAAAGGTGGCAGAGACGTTAAGGAGGTCTTATGACCGCTGCTTCTTAACTTACGTTTTAGGCACGTTTAAAACGATGGGCATAGAATACAGCATTTGCTGCTCAAAAAATCATTCTAAGGTGAATGTCATTTTATAAATATTTATTACTTTTTATATGACTACAAAACAGGTTGATATTTCAGTTTGCAGGGATTACTGGTTGCAAGCTCTATGACCCGTTTGAAAACTGAGTAAGCGTTGCATGCAGCTTATTTATATGTTATAAATTTTGCATCAATTAAAGAAAATATTTGCCATACAGAATGTATAAATTTTAGTTGAAATATAGAAGTTCCAATCTAAAAAAAAAATTGTATTAGGTACAAAATGCTAAAGGATTCAGTTAATTATATTTCCCTTGAAAATAAATAAATACATATTAGAGAGAGCCAAAGCAAATAATGTTGTTGTACTTTGCTTCACGCTAGCTTGTGGTTTTATCCAAGGGACCTAAAAATGTAACAACTGTTTAAAGTTAGGGATAAATGAGCTTTTTATGCTTTGTTTTTGCATAAAAACTTAAGACATGATCATTTGCATTAAAGTGATAGGAAAGCCAAAATAAAACTTGGATGATTCAGATAGAGCATGTCATTTTTAGACACTTTTAAATTCACTTCTATTTTTAAATGTGCTTTGTTCTTTTGGTATCCCTTGTTGAAAAAGGATACGCACGTATCCTACACTAGAAGGCGCTAGCTGCTCAGTGGTGCCTGCACACATGTGTCTCTTGTGATTGGCTAGCTAGATATGTTCATCTAGCTGCTAGTAGTGCAATGCTGTTTCTTCAGCAAAGGATAACAAGATAATTAAGCAAAATTGATAATAGAAGTAAATTGCAAAGTTGTTTAAAATCGTATGTTCTATCCAACACATGAAAGAAAATTTTGGGGTTTCCTATTCCTTTAAGATCTTATTTACAATTAGGGATGGCCGAATGTGTTTATATTCAAATGTTAGAACGAATGTTATTGTAGAAAATTCGATTTACATAATTGAATGTTGATAAGAAGGAATATTCTTAAAAATTCTATTATCGAATGTTATTTACAGGTTTTGAATGTCACATTCAAATTTGAATATTACATTTATAAAACACAGTTGTAGATTAGAAATACTATATCGGCATTTATCATTGCACAAGCTTTGGCCACTAGCAGGGGGTGTCAATTAGCCCCATCGTATAGGATCGGCGGGTTTGATGTCCACAGCCTTAGAGCAGGTGGATAAGAGCGGTCTTTGGAGCTTGATAATTCGGCCCCTTAGACTAGAAATACTATTTTGAATTTGAATGTGATATTCGAATTTGAATGTCACATTCTAATTCGAATATTACATTTAGAAGATTAAATGGGATATAAAATACATCGCTAAACATTCTATTATTCGAACGAATAATTTTGAATGTTATTGGAAATTTGGAAATAGAATGTTAGAATGTTATATAAACATTTGAAATTCGATTTGAACGAATGTATCAAAATTAGTTTTAAATTTTGAATTTTTAGAAACATTCGCCTATCTCTATTTACAATCAAATTTCACCTGGCTTTTAAAGGAATCTACATTTATGGAACCTAAAATTAACAACAAAGAAAATGTGTGATCAAGTACTCTTTTATTTGTTGCTCCTAATGTGGGTAAAAAAAATGCTATTTATTTTCAAAATCAGAGATTATACTTATAGTTCTTTAAAAAAAGAAGCTTTAAACATGTTATAATTGTAGTAAAAAGAAAAACTGAGTTTCAGGAAAGGCAACCCAAAAACAGGCAGTGGTTCTCCAGTGAGCGTGTCCTTTAATAAGTAAATGTTCTGAAATGACCTTTTAAAGACGGATTTCAAGGGGCTGTGGAATCTGATAAATTCAACAAGAAAATACTTAAAGGGACAGTCTACACCCGTATTAACAATAGCCTATATGTTAGATCGTGTTCCGATTTTCCTAGCTCACCCCCTCTACCCTAATGAGTCTGCTTCACAAACGGAGGCATTCTAAACGTTACAAATGGCTGACAAACTCCGCCCATTCCCTTCTCCTCCTACCTTGAACTCCCCTTCTCTTTGTATCTCATACTCGTTCACGTACAACCACCTACGTAATTATCGTGTAAACACGCATGCTCCTATTTACAGAAGTGATGTAGAGGAAGTCAGTCTGTGCTGCAGGAAAATAACTAAGCCAAGTTTTTTTTGGTTCCTCAGAAGGTGCGCATGCACTAAACAACAAAAGCGCGATCCTGTTTTTTAATTGGTGATCTAATTTTGATTGGAGCGTTTTAAAGTAGAGAGTCTATGATGTAGTTAATAGGCGGAACTGGTCGGCCATTTATAACGATTAGAATCAGTTTTGATTACGAATAACTCCGTTTGTGAAGCAGACTCGTTACGGAAGAGGGAGTGAGTTAGGACAATCTGAAATGTATCTAATGTATTGGCTAATGTTAATACGGGTGTAGACTGTCCCTTTAACTACACACCATTGCGTCTGTTTAAATCTTACTTTTACACAAGTGCTACACAGTGACACATTTAATTTTTTAGTAACTTTTGTTTTCATGCATTGCAGATAAGGTACTTTCATATCACAAATGTAGTCAGGGAGTCAAATGTTATTTAGCGCCAGAAAACAACTCCAAAGCCAGAGTCATCCCCACATCCCCCTTCAGGTCACT